>NC_084615.1:9023647-9098647 GCF_033978795.1 Nerophis ophidion
TCAAATTTCAATCTTTTTTCAAAGTCTTTTGAATGTCTTTTAAAATTTTTGTTCTGGAAAATCTAGAAGAAACAATGATTTGTCTTTGTTAGAAATAAAGCTTGGTCCAATTTGTTATATATTCTAACAAAGTGCAGATTGGATTTTAACCTATTTAAAACATGTAATCAAAATTCTAAAATGAATCTTAATCAGGAAAAATTACTAATTATGTTCCATAAATTATTTTTTTTATTTTTTCAAAAAGATTCAAATTAGCTAGTTTTTCTCTTCTTTTTTTCCATTGAATTTTGAATTTTAAAGAGTCGAAATTGAAGATAAACTATGTTTTAAAATTAAATTTTCATTTTTTTCAAGTTTTCTCCCCTTTTAAACCGTTCAATTAAGTGTTTTTTCATCAGTTATTCTCTACAAAAAACCTTCCATAAAAGGAAAAAAATGTACGACGGAATGACAGACAGAAATACTCATTTTTTTAAAATATTTATCTGTTTCTATTTATATTTATTGTGAGAAATCATTAAGATGATCAGTGTTTCCACAAAGATAAATATCATTAATTATTAATAATAACATAGAGTTAAAGGTAAATTAAGCATATTGGCTATTTCTGGCAATTTATTTAAGTGTGTATCAAACTGGTAGCCCTTCGCATTAATCAGTACCCAAAGAGTAGCTCTTGCTTTCAAAAAGGTTGGTGACCCCTGCTCTATAGTATTTAGTGTGTAGTAATCATGTGGTTTTCCTGTGAAATCACCTTGGGAACAGGTTTCATTTAGCACCACCTGTCTCGGCTGCACACGTGCATTACGACAAAACGTGAAAGTTGTGTGCTCGTGTTTGTGCGGCGGGCGTTCCTGCATGGTCGGGATTCCTTGGCCGTCTCCCTCAGCTTTGGCATACCATCACGTGATTTTCTGTTGATGTTGTTGTTGTTGTTGTTGTTGTAACCCTGGCCACACACTCTGTGTTTCTCTTGCAGGCTCGTACATCCCTCGTTGTACCGAGGAGGGCTACTTCAAACCCACCCAATGTCACGGCAGCACCGGGCAGTGTTGGTGCGTGGACAAGTACGGCAACGAGATCGCCGGCTCCAGAAAGCAAGGCAACCCCAACTGCTGTAAGATATGAAATTAATAATACCGTATTTCCTTGATTTGCCGCCGGGGCGCTAATTATTTTAAAACCTCTTCTCACTCCGGCGCTTACCAAAGGCATGCCGTAAATTTAGGCCTGCGCTTATAAATTTGAGTGTGATGTAAGGATGCCATCATGAAAAGCCTTTACTTATAAATGAAGTCCATGCGCAGCTCCTTCTGATCAAAAGCATCGATAACTTTTTTATAGAAGTCTTCCTTATCTTTCTTCAGTTTTAAAAGTCTCTCTGTCTCGATGGAGATCTTCCTTTATTACCTCCTGCTTCGATTGAAAGTCCAGTTTAGAAAACTGTTTTATTTTAGATATGTAATCCTCCATGTTAAAAGTGCAAGCGAGAGGAAAAAATAAACGATCGCTGCTCACTCTTGCTGCTTGTTGTCACTTCTTCTGCAGCCGAGTAGTCGCAAGAAGGATCACTAGCGCCCTCTACCACCAGGAGGCGGGAGTCATTTAATGACTCATATTTGACACACGCAGCTACGGTATATTAATAAAACATAGCTGCTCACTGTTCTTTTTAGCATATTCAATAGCTTGGACCTTAAATCCTACTGAATAGCTCTTGATCTTCTTCCCTTTATGCGATTTCAAATGATTGAAAATGATGACAGGTGAAGTGTCACTTGTGACGTGACGAGTTTGACCCGGCGGAAATTCTAGGCAGGCGCATACTTTCAAGGAAATACAGTAGCTCCTATTTTCCTGCTTCTATAAGTAAGCACTAGGTGTGTCCCAATTAGGGTTCTCCATCCATCCATCCGTCCATCCATTTACTACCGCTTGTCCCTTTTGGGGTCGCACGGGGCGGTCGCTGGAGCCTATCTCAGCTTCATTCGGGCGTAGGTGGAGTACACCCTGGACAAGTCGCCACCTCACGGCAGGGCCAATTAGGGTTCTCCCAATACCTATATTTTAGTACCTGTACCAAAATATGTTTTGCTACTTTTCTCAAGAAGGGGGGACCACAAAATAATTGCATTATTGGCTCTGGAAACAAAGAGACAGCTCCAATAAAAAGCCTTGGATTATAAAGGGACTACAGAATGCTTGTAAAAGAAAAACAAACTTTATAGAGACTTTATAAAAGTAAGAATAAAGGATGCTGAAATGAAATATCATCATACATCGTACATCATTGGTGGGGGTTACACTACGGAATTCTCTTTACAATGAGATCAAAGACTTTAAAAATATATTCCAATTGAAAAATATATCTAAAGACAGAACAATAAGATCATATGGACAGCCTTAAGTGTTTATATTGTGCTTTATGTTCACTATTTTACTTATTTTTTTGTCTGGTTTTGTATTTGTTTTGTATCATTCCGTGAGGTGTATGTTATTATTAGGGACCAAATGTCCCTTTGGGACAGAGGACCCTATTGAATTTCTAGCGTTTTATTCTTTCTTTATTATTATTCCGCAGCTTTTAGCCGGAATTTGACCCCCTTAACATGCTTCAAAACTCACCAAATTTGACACACACATCAGGACGGACAAACATTACGATTTAATCAAAAAAACCTAACCCCAAAACTATATATAGCGCTGTAGCTCCCCCTAGGAAGAAAACGCAGACAAAACTGCCTGTAACTTCCAGTAAGAATGTCATAGCCACATGAAACAAAAACCTCTATGTAGGTCTCACTTAGACCTAGATTTCATACACTGACATCCTTCAGCAAAAATCAACAGGAAGTTTGCAATTCCCCCTTCAAAACAAAAGTTTTGTAAAAACACTCACCTTTGCCTCTTTGAGCTGTAATTCAACCCCCTTAACATGCTTCAAAACTCACCAAACTAGACACACACATCAGAACTGGCGAAAATTGCAATTTAATAAAAAAAAACCTAATCCCAAAACCCAAAATTGCGCTCTAGCGTCCCCTAGGAATAAAACATAGACAAAACTGCTCCTAGGAAGAAAACGCAGACAAAACTGCCTGTAACTTCCAGTAGGAATGTCGTAGAGACATGAAACAAAAACCTCTATGTAGGTCTCACTTAGACCTAGATTTCATACACTGACATCCTTCAGCAAAAATCAACAAAAAGTTTGCAATTCCCCCTTCAAAACAAAAGTTTTGTAAAAACACTCACCTTTGCCTCTTTGAGCTGTAATTCAACCCCCTTAACATGCTTCAAAACTCACCAAACTAGACACACACATCAGAACTGGCGAAAATTGCAATTTAATAAAAAAAAACCTAATCCCAAAACCCAAAATTGCGCTCTAGCGTCCCCTAGGAATAAAACACAGACAAAACTGCTCCTAGGAAGAAAACGCAGACAAAACTGCCTGTAACTTCCAGTAGGAATGTCGTAGAGACATGAAACAAAAACCTCTATGTAGGTCTCACTTAGACCTAGATTTCATACACTGACATCCTTCAGCAAAAATCAACAGGAAGTTTGCAATTCCCCCTTCAAAACAAAAGTTTTGTAAAAACACTCACCTTTGCCTCTTTGAGCTGTAATTCAACCCCCTTAACATGCTTCAAAACTCACCAAACTAGACACACACATCAGAACTGGCGAAAATTGCAATCTAATAAAAAAAAACTAATCCCAAAACCCAAAATTGCGCTCTAGCGTCCCCTAGGAATAAAACACAGACAAAACTGCCTGTAACTTTCAGTAGGAATGTCGTAGAGATATGAAACAAAAAACTCTATGTAGGTCTCACTTAGACCTAGATTTCATACACTGACATCCTTCAGCAAAAATCAACAGGAAGTTTGCAATTCCCCCTTCAAAACAAAAGTTTTGTAAAAACACTCACCTTTGCCTCTTTGAGCTGTAATTCAACCCCCTTAACATGCTTCAAAACTCACCAAACTAGACACACACATCAGAACTGGCGAAAATTGCAATCAAATCAAAAAAACCTAATCCCAAAACCCAAAATTGCGCTCTAGCGTCCCCTAGGAATAAAACACAGACAAAACTGCCTGTAACTTTCAGTAGGAATGTCGTAGAGATATGAAACAAAAACCTCTATGTAGGTCTCACGTAGACCTAGATTTCATACACTGGCATCCTTCAGCAAAAATCAACAGGAAGTTTGCAATTCTCCCTTCAAAACAAAAGTTTTCATGGTGGAGCTAAGGGTAATATTTAAATATTGTTTTTAATATTGTTGTGCAGCACTTTGGAAACATTTCTGTTGTTTAAATGTGTTATACAAATAAAGTGGATTGGATTATAGTCCGGAAAACAGGGTAGTTGGCATACGCACTAATATGTAGTATATGATTTTGGAAATATTTTCTAAATACAATCCTAAAAAAAACTATTGTAATCAATACAACTATAACACAGTTTAATGAACAAATATTTGATTGCAGCATTTTCTCTTCTTTTGACCCTGCGTTGTTACAGATAAGACCCCTTAAAAAAAATAACATCAGTTGGGGAAAAACGCAGATTCCTCACATAGCAACTGCATCATCAGTTGTGTAGGAAGGTGATCATGTGTGACACAGCAGTGGGTCACTCGTACGTCGGATCACAGGCTGCAGCTCAGATAAAACACCCACACTGTGCAAGGCAAGTAGGAGAATTTGTCACAGTCGAGTGCAAATGTCAGCGTTTCAATCCTGTAGACGTGAATTAGTAGTTTGCAAAGGATGTGTGTGATTTAACACCAACAGCCAAGACATAAATAACATTTATTTCATGATGTAATGTAATGACCAACTATGACACTGTAAATCAGCGACTGTATATATATATATATATATATATATATATATATATATATATATATACACACACACATATGTGTGTATATATATACATATGTATGTATGTGTGTATATGTATATATCAGGGTTTCAAAAATTAAAAAAATAAAATAAAATAAAAAAAATTACAAAGGGGTTTCCCTGCTTAGGTTGTTGCCCCCGCGACCCGACCTTGGATAAGCGGAAGAAGATGGATGGATGGACAAAAAAAAAAAAAAAAAAATTATTTTTTTTTTTTTCCAGCTTTTGACTCGCTCGACCGCTCTTAAAAGCAATGGGACTCTGTCTGGGAATGGAGCTTGTAGTTACATATTATATAAATATGTAAATATTATATAAATATGTATATAAATATGTACATAAAGTGTTGTAATTATATTCCAACTCCGCGTTCTTCTTGGTCATCGCCGCTGCCGCTACAAATCATTGATTGATTGATACTTTTATTAGTAGATTGCACAGTACAGTACATATTCCGTACAATTGACCACTAAATGGTAACACCCCAATAAGTTTTTCAACTTGTTTAAGTCGGGGTCCACGTTAATCAATTCATGGTAATAGTACAATCAAATCATTGTATTCCGTTTATATTTACATGTAACACAATTTCCCAACTCATATGGAAATGGGGTTTGTATTTATTTATTTACATACATGTGTGTGTGTGTATATATATATATGTATATATATATATATATATATATATATATATATATATATATATACATATATATATACATATATATATATATATATATATATATATATATATTTATATATATATATATGTATGTATATCAAGATTCAAGATTCTTTATTGTCATATGCACAGTTAAACAGACAGTTTGCCGTACAATGAAAATCTTACTTTGCTAGTCCACCCTTCAACAAGTATGTATATATATATATATATATATATATATATATATATATATATATATATATATATATATAGACTGCAAAGACAAGATATTTAACGTTTGAACTGAAAACATGTAATTTTTGCAAATATTAGCTCATTTGGAATTTGATGCCTGCAACATGTTTCAAAAAAGCTGGCACAAGTGGCAAAAAAGAGTGAGGAATGTTTTTCAAACACTTATTTGGAACATCCCACAGGTGAACAGGCTAATTGGGAACAGGTGGGTGCCATGATTGGCTATAAATTCACAAACAAGGATGGGGCGAGGGTCACCACTTTGTCAACAAATGCGCGTGCAAATTGATTAAGAACAACATTTCTCAACCAGCTATTGCAAGGAATTTAGAAAATGTCACCATCTACGCTCCGTAAAATAATCAAAAGGTTCAGAGAATCTGGAGAAATCACTGCATGAAGCGGCAAGGTTAAAAACCAATATTGAATGCGTTTTAGCTTCGATCCCTCAGGCATCAAAAATCGACATCAGTGTGTAAAGGATATCACCACATGGGCTCAGGAACACTTCAGGAAACCACTGTCAGTAAATACAGTTGGTCGCTACATCTGTAAGTGCAAGTTAAAACTCTACTACACTGGGACGGCGTGGCGCAGTGGAAGAGTGGGCGTGCGTAACCCGAGGGTCACTGGTTCAAATCCCACCTAGAACCAACCTCGTCACGTCCGTTGTGTCCTGAGCAAGACACTTCACCCTTGCTCCTGATGGGTGCTGGTTGGCGCCTTGCATGGCAGCTCCCTCCATCAGTGTGTGAATGTGTGTGTGAATGGGTAAATGTGGAAGTAGTGTCAAAGCGCTTTGAGTACCTTGAAGGTAGAAAAGCGCTATACAAGTACAACCCATTTATCATTTATCATTTATTTACTATGCAAACCCAAAGCCATTTATCAACAACACCCAGATCCCAGCTCATCTAAGACGGACTGATGCAAAAAAAAAAAAACGTTTCTCAGTTTAAACATTTAATATCTTGTCTTTGCAGTCTTTTCAGTTGAATATAAGTTGTAAAGGATTTGCAAATCATCGTATGCTGTTTTTATTTACCATTTACTTCACTGACCAGTAGGTTGCTATGATCTTCTGTAAATAAATCCGACATGCTGTGGTTGAGGGGTTAATGTACGTGAAAATTACCACATTGACAAAAAAATATTCAAGATATTTTTCCCTACAAAACAACAGGTGGTGACTCCTTCCTGTCACTCACACCTCGACACACACACACACGTACACACACACACACACACACGTCATCTGTAGTGACAGAGCCATGACACAGAGACCTGGAAAAGTTCTCATGTTAACTTAAATAAAGCAAATTCATCAAGCGTCAAACAAGTAAGACATGTGACGTAGACACTGTAAAGAATGTCATTGCAAACTCCTGGCTAATAATCACATTACTTTCACAGTAAAATTGACAGTAATTCACTGTCAATTCTCTGCTATTACCGTATTTTTTGGAGTAAAAAACGCACTTAAAATCCTTTCATTTTCTCTAAAATCGAGAGTGCACCTTTTAGTATTTTTTTTTTTTAATTGTTTACGACTATTGAGGGTTATCTTAAGTACATGTCAACGCACTACAACAAAATTAAATGGAAAAAATACTGTTAAATGCTGTGAAATCCCCCAAAAATTGGATTTCGATTTTTATGTTGAAAGGTTTTTTTTCCCCAAAAAACGGTTGAAAAGCAGTTTTTAAAATATTTTTACAACTATTGAGGGTTAACTTAAATACACGTCAATGCAGTCAATAAAAAAAATACTGTTAAATGCTGTAAAATCCTGAAAAAATTGTCTTCGATTTTTATGTTGAAATTTTTTTTAGCGTCCCGGAAGAGTTATCGGCTGCAAGGGGTTCTGGGTATTTGTTGTGTTGTGTTACGGTGCGGATGTTCCCCCGAAATGTGTTTGTCATTTTTGTTTGGTGTGGGTTCACAGTGTGGTGCATATTTTTAACAGTGTTAAAGTTGTTTATACGGCCACCCTCAGTGTGACCTGTATGGCTGTTGACCAAGTATGACTTGCATTCACTTGTGTGTGTGAAAAGCCGTAGATATTATGAGATTGGGCCGGCATGCAAAGGCAGTGCCTTTAAGGTTTATTGGCGCTTTTTACTTCTCCCTACGTCCGTGTACCACTCTGTATATCGGCGATTTAAAAACTCATAAATTTTACTATTTCAAACCGAAACTGATCATTTCCGATATTACATTTTAAAGAATTTATCGGCCGATAATATCGGCAGTCCGATATTATCGGACATCTCTAGCCGTTATCGAAGAAAAATCCATAATTTAGCTGCACCTTTTTATAAGCCGCAGCGTTCAAAGCTTGGGGAAAAAGTAAAATTTACAGTAATTTTTTTTTTTTATCACGACACCTGCCTGCACTTTTTCCCTGCCTCAAACGACTCGGTCCTCACATTGCGCGAAGCAAACTGGTCTGCTCTTGGCTTAAAGGCGAGCTGATTTGAACACAGTAATAAAAGGCACTCGAGGAGAGTGCACTTGTATAATATAATGTGTGTGTGTGTGTGTGTGTGTGTGTGTGTGTGTGTGTGTGTGTGTGTGTGTGTGTGTGTGTGTGTGTGTGTGTGTGTGTGTGTGTGTGTGTGTGTGTGTGCGTGCGTGCGTGCGTGCGTGTGTGTGTGTGTGTGTGTGTGTGTGTGTGTTCTTGTATTTCTACCCTACTACCCATTCAATATATCTTTACCTGCACATTACCTACCTTCCCTGCATCCTGGGGTCACACTGGTGCTTCCTTCTTTCACCCATACACGCTGGTGCTTTTTGCCATCACCCAGACAACATATCTTTACCTGCACATTACCTACCTTCTCTGTATCCTGGAGTCAAACTGGTGCCTCCTTCTTTCACCCAGTCAACATATCTTTACCCGCACATGACCTACCTTCTCTGCATTGTGTGGTCACACTGGTGCGTCCTGCTTTTAAGCGGCCATCTTTAGAAAGCAGCAGCGCAGCAGCATCAGCTCAGCGGTCCTTTGAAGGCTCGTAAAATCAAAACCGGAGCAGCTAGAAAAACTATTTCGTCAACTTTTAATCAGAAGGCTTCAATCTCTCTCCTGTGGTAGTTTAAAGCCGACACAACAAACGCGCTCAGAGGAGATAATGTTTGAAAAAAGCAACAGGTTTTTACAAAACTTTTGTTTTGAAGGGGTAATTGCCGACTTCCTGTTGATTTTTGCCGAAGGATGTTAATGAATGAAATGTAGGTCTACATGAGACCTACATAAAGGTTTTTGTTTCATGTCTCTACGACATTCCTACCGAAAATTACAAGCAGTTTTGTCTGTGTTTTCTTCCAAAGAGCAGCTTTGTCTGTGTTTTATTCCTAGGGGGCGCTAGAGCGCAATTTTGAGTTTTGGGAGAACGTATTTTATATTGTTTCATTGAAAATAAAACAGCAAAGTCCATTTGGCTGTCATCTGTTTTAATTATGAGACACATCTGTGTCAAAGTCATGATTTTTTTTACAAACCCCGTTTCCATATGAGTTGGGAAATTGTGTTAGATGTAAATATAAACGGAATACAATGATTTGCAAATCCTTTTCAACCCATATTCAGTTGAATATGCTACAAAGACAACCTATTTGATGTTCAAACTGATAAACATTTTTATTTATTTTTTTGCAAATAATCATTAACTTTACAATTTGATGGCAGCAACAGGTGGCAATAAATACTGATAAGTTGAGGATGGTTCATCAAACACTTATTTGGAACATCCCACAGGTGTGCAGGCTAATTGGGAACAAGTGGGTGCCATGATTTGGTATAAAAACAGCTTCCCAAAAAATGCTCAGTCTTTCACAAGAAAATATGGGGCGAGGTACACCCCTTTGTCCACAACTGCGTGAGCAAACATTTATCATCATTCAAGTGTTTCAATTATAAAATAATCAAAATAAGGTAATCAAGGTAATATAACTAAAAACCTAACCAATGTGAACATGGTAGATTTAAACATAAAATAAAATAGAGCAAACACGACAGGTGTAGAATCATCCATTTTTACAATGGAGTTCAGGGTGCGCATCTTCAGTGACAATCTACGAAGTAAATAGTCATGGAAATAAAGAAAACGCATTGAATGAGGAGAAGGTGTGTTCAAACTTTTGACCTGCACTGTATATATTATGAATAATCCTCTTGGAAAAACACTTCAAGTTAGTTGAAAATTCTGAGAAGAAAATTGGTTTAATTTCAAAAACACCATGAAGAAAAACAATTAACTTTGTCTCAGCGTTTCAACAAAGCCATTAAACGTTAAGTACTTCCTGTTTAGGATTTTCATGTTGGCAGTTCACCGCAACTGCCACAACACATTCATTTATCATCATTCAAATATTTCAATTATAAAATAATCAAAACAAGGTAATCAAGGTAACATAACTACAAACTTAACCAATGTGAACATGGTAGATTTAAGCAAAGATAAAAATAGAGCAAATACAACAAATGTTGAATCAGCCATTTTTACAATATAGTTCAGGGTGCGCATCTTTGGTCACAATCTACAATATAAATAGTAATGGAAATAAAGAAAACGCATTGAATGAGGAGAAGGTATGTCCAAATGTACGGCATGTACTGTATATTGTACGAATAATCCTTTTGGCAAAACACGTCAAGTTAGTAGAAAATTCTGAGGAAAAAATTGATGCAGTTTCAAAAAAAAAACATGAAGAACACAATAAACTTGGGCTCAGTGTTCCTACAAAGCCATTCAACTTTAAGCACTTCCAGTTTTGGATTCTCATGTTGTCAGTTCACCGCAACTTCCACGACACATTCATTTATCATCATTCAAATATTTCAATTATAAAATAATCCAAATAAGGTTATAAAGGTAACAGAACTACAAACTTAACCAATGTGAACATGGTAGATTTAAGCATAGATAAAAATAGAGCAAATACAACAAATGTTGAATCAGCCATTTTTTACAATATAGTTCAGGGTGCGCATCTTTGGTGACAATCTACAATATAAATAGTCATGGAAATAAAGAAAACACATTGAATGAGGAGAAGGTATGTCCAAATGTACGGCCTGTACTGTATATATTACAAATAATCCTTTTGGCGAAACACGTCAAGTTAGTGGAAAATTCTGAGGAAAAAATTAATGCTGTTTAAAAAAAAAACATGAAGAACACAATAAACTTGGGCTCAGTGTTTCTACAAAGCCATTAAACTTTAAGCACTTCCACTTTAAGATTCTCATGTTGGCAGTTCACCGCAACTGCCACAACACATTCATTTATCATCATTCAAATATTTCAATTATAAAATAATCAAAACAAGGTAATCAAAGTAACATAACTACAAACTTAACCTATGTCAACATTGTAGATTTAAGTATAGAATAAAATAAAGCAATCACAGCAAATGTAGAACCACCCATTTTTACAATGTAGTTCAGGGTGCGCATTATGCATCGTGCGCATCTTCAGTGACAATCTGCAATGTAAAAAGTCATGGAAATAAAGAAAACACATGGAATGAGGAGTAGGTGTGTCCAAATGGACGGCCTGTACTGTATATAGTACGAATAATCCTTTTGGCAAAACACGTCAAGTTAGTAGAAAATTCTGAGGAAAAAATTGATGCCGTTTAAAAAAAAAACATGAAGAACACAATAAACTTGGGCTCAGTGTTTCTACAAAGCCATTAAACTTTAAGCACTTCCACTTTAAGATTCTCATGTTGGCAGTTCACCGCAACTGCCACAACACATTCATTTATCATCATTCAAATATTTCAATTATAAAATAATCAAATCAAGGTAACATAACTACAAACTAAACCTATGTCAACATTGTAGATTGAAGTATAGAATAAAATAAAGCAATCACAGCAAATGTAGAACCACCCATTTTTATAATGGAATTCAGGGTGCGCATCATCCATCGTGTGCATCTTCAGTGACAATCTACAATGTAAATAGTCATGAAAATAAAGAAAACGCATTGAATGAGGAGAAGGTGTATCCAAAATTTTGGCTTGCACTGTATAAAATTCCATTTCATACTTCTCACCGCACGCAGGAAGCGTGAACACTCTCCCTGTCTTTCCCTACAGTCGAGGATCAGGAGACGTCGGGGGATTTCGGCAGCGGCGGCGCCGTCATCCTCCTGGGCGACCAGGAGGAGGACGAGCCCTCGCAGGGTCGGCAGAAGAAACGACGGGGTCGGATCCACCCCCGGGAAACCACCGAAGACGACGACGACGAGGAAGACGACAAGGACGACGAGATGGGCTACGTCTGGTAGCTCCGCCCCTCACCCCCACCGCCCCACCCTTTCCGACCCCAACCTTAGTTCTAACCCTGTCATCAGCCGACCAGGATTTTGAAGCCATTCCCGCCTCTCTTTCACTGGCCTGTGATCTCTCTCATCGGTATTTTTTTTTTTTTTTTTTCTAAATTTTTCACTCAAAGAGGAAACAGCCGGTTGCATTCATGATGTCATTATTTTAGCCTCAAGAACGAGCATCTTTAACCTTCCTAAACCCTGTCTGTTTGCCCAAATCCACGACCCAGTGCATCGGATGTAAATATGGACCGCTGTAGACCACGGCATCCTTCTTTCATCCAGTCCGGACGCCGCCTCCCAGTCTTGGTCCACTCTGAGGTTTCTCTCTCTCTCTCTCTCTCGCTCTATCTCTCTCTCTCTCACTCTCTGTTGCTTCATGGAAGATTGTAAATTATTTAACTGTTGATTGTCCCCGAAGGAGCAGGTAGCAATGAGATTTAATGATGTGTCGTCGTTGTTGTTGCATGTTCCTCATCGTGTTCCTGTAAAAGAGAGAAATACCTGTCTCGGGTCAAGCTCTATGCATCTCTAACAGAACGTGACGCCACAAGCGGCTGCTACAAGATTTTTCGTTTGCTATGTTGATGCTGTCTAGTGTCTTTTTTTTTTTTTTTTTCATTTGTTTTGTTTTTTTTCTCCCAATCTCAGGAGGTAGGAAGCTGAAAAAGTGCAAAAGTCGAGTTAGTTCTTTGGCTGCTGAGACTGTTTTGACTGTGCATGGACACTAAAGAAGATGCTGCCCCTGAGCTGGGAGGACTTTTGTGGGAGCAGAGGGGAGGCTCTTGTGTTCTGCCTCCTAACGCCGTGTCAACCAAGTGAACTTTTCTTTGTGAGTTTGACAATTTAAGTAAAGTGACACAATGGGTGTCTTTTGAACCTTGGGAACCCCAGTCTGTGTCGCTTCCTGCGTGGGCGTCATTGGTCCGCTGATCCAAAAATAAAGTAACGGTATTCAATAAAGACAAGTCAAACATTAGTGCCGGGCGGAAAACTGCTGGTGCGATGTGTCCCTTTGAATCGCCTACAAGCTCGTTGATTGGCTTTCTGGGGCGATGTGACAATTCAAGGGAGTAAGCACGGTGTTATGTAATCATTTTATGTCGTATTACAAACTATTAATACACAACGTTGACATCTATAGTTATATTTTTATAAAGACAGGGTAAAAATGCGTACTTGTGAAAATTAAAGTAACAGTATTCAATAAAGACAAGTCAAACATTAGTGCCGGTCGGAAAAACTGCTGCACAGGTGTGTCCCTTTGAATCGCCCACAAGCTCATTGATTGGCTTTCTGAGTCGGACGTGACAATTCAAGGGTGTCATTTTATGATAATTTTAAGAACGGGTCAGAACGCAACAATTTGGGGGCTCGTCCGGGATGACACGCTGAAAATTGGACTGCTTTTGCAAACTTACGGACAGACTCACTTGGCCAACATCAAGGTAAGCAGTGCCTTTTTCTAAAATCTGCATTAGTATTTAATGCAGATTTTAATGTAATAATTTTATGTCGTAGTACAAACTACCAATAAAAAATGTTGACAACTATAGTTATATTTTGATAAAGACGTGGAAAACGTGTACTTGTGGAAAATAACATTACAGTATTCAATAAAGACAAGTCAAACATTAGTGCCGGGCGGAAAACTGCTGCTCAGGTGTGTCCCTTTGAATCGCCCACAAACTCATTGATTAGCTTTTATTGACAATTAGGGGAAGGGTGTAAGCTCGGTATTTTTATGTAATCATTTTATGTCGTAGTACAAACTACTAATACACAATGTTGACATCTATCGTTATATTATTATAAAGACGGGGAAAACATGCGTACTTGTGAAAAATAATGTTACGGTATTCAATAAAGACAAGTCAAACATTAGTGCCGGGCCGAAAACTGCTGCTCAGGTGTGTCCCTTTGAATCGCCCACAAGCTCATTGATTGGCTTTCTGAGTCGGACGTGACAATTCAAGGGTGTCATTTTATGATAATTTTAAGAACGGGTCAGAACGCAACAATTTGGGGGCTCGTCCGGGATGACACGCTGAAAATTGGACTGCTTTTGCAAACTTACGGACAGACTCACTTGGCCAACATCAAGGTAAGCAGTGCCTTTTTCTAAAATCTGCATTAGTATTTAATGCAGATTTTAATGTAATAATTTTATGTCGTAGTACAAACTACCAATAAAAAATGTTGACAACTATAGTTATATTTTGATAAAGACGTGGAAAACGTGTACTTGTGGAAAATAACATTACAGTATTCAATAAAGACAAGTCAAACATTAGTGCCGGGCGGAAAACTGCTGCTCAGGTGTGTCCCTTTGAATCGCCCACAAACTCATTGATTAGCTTTTATTGACAATTAGGGGAAGGGTGTAAGCTCGGTATTTTTATGTAATCATTTTATGTCGTAGTACAAACTACTAATACACAATGTTGACATCTATCGTTATATTATTATAAAGACGGGGAAAACATGCGTACTTGTGAAAAATAATGTTACGGTATTCAATAAAGACAAGTCAAACATTAGTGCCGGGCGGATCACTGCTGCTCAGGTGTGTCCCTTTGAATCGGCCACAAGCTCATTGATTGGCTTTCTGAGTCGGACGTGACAATTCAAGGGTGTAATTTTATGATAATTTTAAGAATGGGTCAGAACGCAACAATTTGGGGGCTCGTCCGGGATGACACGCTGAAAATTGGACTGCTTTTGCAAACTTACGGACAGACTCACTTGGCCAACATCAAGGTAAACAGTGCCTTTTTCTAAAATCTGCATTAGTATTTAATGCAGATTTTAATGTAAAAATTTTATGTCGTAGTACAAACTACCTATACACAATGTTGACATATATAGTTATATTTTGATAAAGACGGGGAAAACATGCATACTTGTGAAAAATAATGTTACGGTATTCAATAAAGACAAGTCAAACATTAGTGCCGGGCGGAAAACTGCTGCTCAGGTGTGTCCCTTTGAATCGCCCACAAACTCATTGATTAGCTTTTATTGACAATTAGGGGAAGGGTGTAAGATTGGTATTTTTATGTAATCATTTTATGTCGTATTACAAACTATTAATACACAACGTTGACATCTATAGTTATATATTTATAAAGACAGGGAAAAGATGCGCACTTGTGAAAAAATAACGTTACGGTATTCAATAAAGACAAGTCAAACATTAGTGCCGGGCGGAAAACTGCTGCTCAGGTGTGTCCCTTTGAATCGCCTACAAGCTCATTGATTGGCTTTCTGAGTCGGACGTGACAATTCAAGGGTGTAAACTGTTGGATTTGGTTGTCTTTTTATTTCCTCGTCAGATTTTAGAACAGCTAAAGTGTGAGCCTTTTACATAGACCTTGAATTTGGAATGTTGGAATGAAGACATAACATTCTGTTATCTCAACTGTCCAAGGTAGGGAGGAGAAGAAGAGGGGCGGGTGAGAGTGAG
The DNA here is from genome assembly GCF_033978795.1 of Nerophis ophidion. NCBI lineage: Eukaryota > Metazoa > Chordata > Actinopteri > Syngnathiformes > Syngnathidae > Nerophis > Nerophis ophidion. The sequence goes on from NC_084615.1 coordinate 9,039,302, forward strand.
TGAGTGAGGGAGAAATGGCCATTTTAGGATTAGATCGATTTGGACCGTGCCTTTGAAATGTTGTATCTAGATTGATCTCCCAAAGCGCTTTGGTTATAAAATATCAAAATGAGCAACCTCTGTCTCTGATTGATTTAAAACCAGCTTATGTGTCTTACAAGAACCTGGGGGCGTTGACCGAAGGAAGAATGGGTCCGAACGCAACAATTTGGGGGCTCGTCCGGGATGACACGCTGAAAATTGGACTGCTTTTGCAAACTTAAGGACAGACTCACTTGGCCAACATCAAGGTAAGCAGTGCCTTTTTCTAAAATCTGCATTAGTATTTAATGCAGATTTTAATGTAATCATTTTATGTCATAGTACAAACTACCAATAAAAAATGTTGACAACTATAGTTATATTTTGATAAAAACGTGGAAAACATGTGTACTTGTGGAAAATAACATTTAAATATTCAATAAAGACAAGTCAAACATTAGTGCCGGGTGGAAAACTGCTGCTCAGGTGTGTCCCTTCGAATCGCCCACAAGCTCATTGATTGGCTTTCTGTGTCGGATGTGACAATTCAAGGGTGTAATTTTATGATAATTTTATGTCATAGTACAAACTACTAATACACAATGTTGACAACTATAGTTATATTTTGATAAAAACAGGGAAAACATGCGCACTTGTGAAAAAAATAACGTTACGGTATTCAATAAAGACAAGTCAAACATTAGTGCCGGGCGGAAAAACTGCTGCTCAGGTGTGTCCCTTCGAATCGCCCACAAGCTCATTGATTGGCTTTCTGAGTCGGACGTGACAATTCAAGGGTGTAAGTTGTTGGATTTGGTTGTCTTTTTATTTCCTCGTCAGATTTTAGAACAGCTAAAGTGTGAGCCTTTTACAAAGACCTTGAATTTAGAATGTTGGAATGAAGACATAACATTCTGTTATCTCAACTGTCCAAGGTAGGGAGGAGAAGAAGAGGGGCGGGTGAGAGTGAGTGAGGAGGGAGAAACGGCCATTTTAGGATTAGATCAATTTGGACCGTGCCTTTGAAATGTTGTGTCTAGATTGATCTCACAAAGCGCTTTGTTTATAAAATGTCAAAATGAGCAACCTCTGTCTCTGATTGATTTAAAACCAGCTTTTGTGTCATACAAGAACCTGGGGGCGTTGACCGAAGGAAGACCGGGTCAGAACGCAACAATTTGGGGGCTCGTCCGGGATGACACGCTGAAAATTGGACTGCTTTTGCAAACTTAAGGACAGACTCACTTGGCCAACATCAAGGTAAGCAGTGCCTTTTTCTAAAATCTGCATTAGTATTTAATGCAGATTTTAATGTAATAATTTTATGTCGTAGTACAAACCACCAATAAAAATGTTGACAACTATAGTTATATTTTGATAAAGACGTGGAAAACATGTGTACTTGTGAAAAATAACATTACAGTATTCAATAAAGACAAGTCAAACATTAGTGCCGGGCGGAAAACTGCTGCTCAGGTGTGTCCCTTTGAATCGCCCACAAGCTCATTGATTGGCTTTCTGAGTCGGACGTGACAATTCAAGGATGTAATTTTATGATCATTTTATGTCGTAGTACAAACTACTAATACACAATGTTGACAACTATAGTTATATTTTGATAAAGACAGGGAAAACATGCGCACTTGTGAAAATTAAAGTAACGGTATTCAATAAAGACAAGTCAAACATTAGTGCCGGGCGGAAAACTGCTGCTCAGGTGTGTCCCTTCGAATCGCCCACAAGCTCATTGATTGGCTTTCTGAGTCGGACGTGACAATTCAAGGGTGTAAGCTGTTGGATTTGGTTGTCTTTTTATTTCCTCGTCAGATTTTAGAACAGCTAAAGTGTGAGCCTTTTACATAGACCTTGAATTTGGAATGTTGGAATGAAGACATAACATTCTGTTATCTCAACTGTCCAAGGTAGGGAGGAGAAGAAGAGGGGCGGGTGAGAGTGAGTGAGGAGGGAGAAACGGCCATTTTAGGATTAGATCAATTTGGACCGTGCCTTTGAAATGTTGTATCTAGATTGATCTCCCAAAGCGCTTTGGTTATAAAATATCAAAATGAGCAACCTCTGTCTCTGATTGATTTAAAACCAGCTTATGTGTCATACAAGAACCTGGGGCCGTTGACCGAAGGAAGAACGGGTCAGAACGCAACAATTTGGGGGCTCGTCCGGGATGACACGCTGAAAATTGGACTGCTATTGCAAACTTACGGACAGACTCACTTGGCCAACATCAAGGTAAGCAGTGCCTTAGTATTTAATGCAGATTTTAATGTAATAATTTTATGTCGTAGCACAAACTACCAATAAAAAATGTTGACAACTATAGTTATATTTTGATAAAGACGTGGAAAACATGTGTACTTGTGGAAAATGACATTACAGTATTCAATAAAGACAAGTCAAACATTAGTGCCGGGCGGAAAACTGCTGCTCAGGTGTGTCCCTTTGAATCGCCCACAAACTCATTGATTAGCTTTTATTGACAATTAGGGGAAGGGTGTGAGCTCGGTGTTTTTATGTAATAATTTTATGTCGTAGTACAAACTACTAATACACAATGTTGACATCTATAGTTATATTTTTATAAAGACGGGGAAAACATGCATATTTGTGAAAAATAATGTTACAGTATTCAATAAAGACAAGTCAAACATTAGTGCCAGGCGGAAAACTGCTGCTCAGGTGTGTACAAGCTCATTGATTGGATTTCTGGGGCTGTGGTCTTGCCGTAGTGACAATTAAGGGAAAGGTGGAAGCCCGGTATTTTTATGTACCATATTTTTTGCACTTTAAAGTGCACTTAAAATCCTTTTATTAAAACTCGACAGTGCGCCTTATAACCTGGTGCGCCTAATGTACGGAATAATTTTGGTTGTGCTGACCAACCTCGAAGCTATTTTACTTGGTACATGGGGTAATGATAAGTGTGACTAGTAGATGGCAGTCACACATAAGAGATACAGGTAGACTGCAATATGACTCAAGTAAACTACACCAACATTTTGTTTGTTCATCCATCCATCTTTTTCCGCTTATCCGAGGTGACGGGGGCAGCAGCCTAAGCAGGGAAGCCCGGACTTCCCTCTCCCCAGCCCCTTCGTCCAGCTCTTCCCGGGGGATCCCGAGGCGTTCCCAGGCCAGCTGGGAGACATAGTCTTCCCAACGTGTCCTGGGTCTTCCCTGTGGCCTCCTATCAGTTGGACGTGCCCTAAACAACTCCCGAGGGAGGCCCTCGGGTGGCATCCCGAGGGTTGGACTCCGCCAAGGCTGTCCTTTGTCACCGATTCTGTTCATAACTTTTATGGACAGAATTTCTAGGCGCAGTCAAGGCGTTGAGGGGTTCCGGTTTGGTGGCTGCAGGATTAGGTCTCTGCTTTTATGCAAATGATGTGGTCCTGATGGCTTCATCAGGCCAGGATCTTCAGCTCTCACTGGACCGGTTCGCAGCTGAGGGTGAAGCGACCGGGATGAGAATCAGCACCTCCAAGTCCAAGTCCATGGTTCTTGCCCCGAAATAGGTGGACTGCCATCTCCAATTAGGGAGGAGATATTGCCCAAAGTGGAGGAGTTCAAGTACCTAGGAGTCTTGTTCACGAGTAAGGAAAGAGTGGATCGTGAGATCGACATGCAGATCGGTGCGGCGTCTTCAGTAATGCGGACGCTGTATCGATCCGTTGTGGTGAAGAAGGAGCTGAGCCGGAAGGCAAAGCTCTCAATTTACCGGTCGATCTACGTTCCCATCCTCACCTATGGTCATGAGGTTTGGGTTATGACCGAAAGGACAAGATCACGGGTACAAGATCGTGAGGAGCCAGATGAGGTGGTTCGGGCATCTGGTCAGGATGCCACCAAAACGCCTCCCTAGGGAGGTGTTTAGGGCACAGGGAAGACCCAGGACACGTTGGTAAGACTATGTCTTGGGAACGCCTCGGGACCCCCCGGGAAGAGCTGGACAAAGTGGCTGGGGAGAGGGAAGTCTAGGCTCCCCTACTTAGGCTGCTGCCCCCGTGACCTGACCTCAGATAAGCGGAAGAAGATGGATGGATAAACAAAATCATTATGCAATCTTGGAAAAACTACATATTTGTATTTCATTCTGTTAATTTAGTTATTTAAAAAAAGTTAAAGTACCAATTATTGTCACACACATACTAGGTGTGGTGAAGTTATTCTCTGCATTTGACCCATCACCCTTGATAACCCCCTGGGAGGTGAGGGGAGCAGTGGGCAGCAGTGGGCAGCAGCGGTGGCCACGCCCGGGAGTCCTTTTTGGTGATTCAACCCCCAATTCCAACCCTTGTTGCTAAGTGCCCAGTAGGGAGGTAATGGCTCCCTGACGGGTGCTGGTTAGCGCCTTGCATGGCAGCTCCCTCCATCAGTGTGTGAATGTCAATCAATCAATTAATCAATGTTTATTTATATAGCCCCAAACCACAAATGTCTCAAAGGACTGCACAAATCATTACGACTACAACATCCTCGGAAGAACCCACAAAAGGGCAAGGAAAACTCACACCCAGTGGGCAGGGAGAATTCACATCCAGTGGGACGCCAGTGACAATGCTGACTATGAGAAACCTTGGAGAGGACCTCAGATGTGGGCAACCCCCCCCCCCCCCCCCCCTCTAGGGGACCGAAAGCAATGGATACTGTGAAAGTTCAATCCATAGTGGCTCCAACACAGCCACGAGAGTTCAGTTCAAGCGGATCCAAGACAGCAGCGAGAGTCCCGTCCACAGGAAACCATCTCAAGCGGAGGCGGGTCAGCAGCGTAGAGATGTCCCCAACCGATACAGGCGAGCGGTCCATCATGGGTCCCGACGAGCGGTCCATCATGGGTCTCGACTCTGGACAGCCAGTACATAGGGGAAAGAAAAGAAGCGGCAGATCAACTGGTCTAAAAAGGAGGTCTATTTAAAGGCTAGAGTATACAGATGAGTTTTAAGGTGAGACTTAAATGCTTCTACTGAGGTAGCATCTCGAACTGTTACCGGGAGGGCATTCCAGAGTACTGGAGCCCGAACGGAAAACGCTCTATAGCCCGCAGACTTTTTTTGGGGCTCTAGGAATCACTAATAAGCCGGAGTCTTTTGAACGCAGATTTCTTGCCGGGACATATGGTACAATACAATCCGCAAGATAGGCAAGATAGGCTGGAGCTAGACCGTGTGTGTGTGTGAAAGTGGAAGTAGTGTCATTGCGGTTTGGGCTCCTTAAAAAGGGGGTAGAAAAGCACTATAAAAGTACAACCCTTTTTACGATTTACCATTACTTCTAAAAACCCAGTTTCGTCCCTGATGTCGCATTATTTAGGAAACGATCAACTCTGACCTTGTTCTACCCTGGCGGCTGCAGCCATGTCCTTCAGAGGCAGATATTGATGGCAGACAACACAACTTCTCCATCAATGTGTCCAGATAAGAAATGTGAGACAACTTGGCGATGGCGTTGTTTCGAAACATCCGTCTGCAGACGTCAAAGCTGCTGTGGGGTGGAACATTGAATTATATCTCCTTCGGGGACAAAACTGTCAGGAGGAGACGTAGATATGCTTTAGAGTAGTCAGTGTACAGCTTGTGTAGCAATGTAGATAATCTGAAGAGGAGTCAACACACACAACAATGTTTTAATATTTACATGGCCATGCTTTACTGCAGGCAAAACAATGTGTGGTGTACAAGCTGCACACTGACTACTCTCAATGATATGCAAGATTCATTCTTAGAATATAAATATATATATATATATATATATGCGCGTGTGTGTGTGTGTTCATATATATATGTATATATCTATATATGTGTGTGTGTACGTACAAACCCTGTTTCCATATGAGTTGGGAAATTGTGTTAGATGTAAATATAAACGGAATACAATGATTTGCAAATCCTTTTCAACCCATATTCAGTTGAATATGCTACAAAGACAACATATTTGATGTTCAAACTCATAAACTTTATTTTTTTTTTTGCAAATAATAATTAACTTAGAATTTTATGGCTGCAGCACATTCCAAAGTAGTTGGGAAAGGGCATGTTCACCACTGTGTTACATCAAGTTTTTCTTTTAACAACACTCAATAAACATTTGGGAACTGAGGAAACTAATTGTTGAAGCTTTGAAAGTGGAATTATTTTCCATTCTTGTTTTATGTAGAGCTTCAGTCGTTCAACAGTCCGGGGTCTCCGCTGTCGTATTTTACGCTTCATAATGCGCCACACATTTTCCATGGGAGACAGGTCTGGACTGCAGGCGGGCCAGGAAAGTACCCGCACTATTTTACTACGAAGCCACGCTGTTGTAACACGTGGCTTGGCATTGTCTTGCTGAAATAAGCAGGGGCGTCCATGATAACGTTGCTTGGATGACAACATATGTTGTTCCAAAACCTGTACGGAGCATTCAGCATTAATGGTGCCTTCACAGATGTGTAAGTTACCCATGCCTTGGGCACTAATACACCCCCATACCATCACAGATGCTGGCTTTTCAAATTTGCGCCTATAACAATCCGGATGGTTATTTTCCTCTTTGTTCCGGAGGACACCACATCCACAGTTTCCAAATATAATTTGAAATGTGGACTCGTCAGACCACAGAACACTTTTCCACTTTGCATCAGTTCATATTAGATGAGCTCGGGCCCAGCGAAGCCGGCGGCGTTCCTTGGTGTTGTTGATAAATGGCTTTCGCTTTGCATAGTTAAGTTTTAACTTGCACTTACAGATGTAGCGACCAACTCTAGTTACTGACAGTGGTTTTCTGAAGTGTTCCTGAGCCCATGTGGTGATATCCTTTACACACTGATGTCGGTTTTTGATGCAGTACCGCCTGAGGGATCAAAGGTCCGTAGTATCATCGGTTACATGCAGTGTTTTCTCCAGATTCTCTGAACCTTTTGATGATTTTACGGACCGTAGATGGTAAAATCCCTAAATTCCTTGCAATAACTCGTTGAGAAATGTTGTTCTAAAACTGTTCGACAATTTGCTTACAAATTGGTGACCCTCGCCCCATCCTTGTTTGTGTATGACTTAGCATTTCATGGAAGCTGCTTTCATACCCAATCATGGCACCCACCTGTTCCCAATTAGCCTGCACACCTGTGGGATGTTCCGAATAAGTGTTTGATGAGCATTCCTCAACATTATCAGTATTTATTGCCACATTTCCCAACTTCTTGCTGGCATCAAATTCTAAAGTTAATGATTATATGCACAAAAAAAATTGTTTATGAGTTTGAACATCAAATATGTTGTCTTTGTAGCATATTCAACTGAATATGGGTTGAAAAAGGTTTGCAAATCATTGTATTCTGTTTATATTTACATCTAACACAATTTCCCAACTCATGTGGAAACGGTGTTTGTATGTATGTATATATGTGTATGTATACATGTAAATTATATACGTGTATTTATGTATATATGTATATATATATATATATATATATATATATATATATATATATATATATATGATATATATATATATATATATATATATATATATGTGATATATATATATATATATATTAGGGGGAAGCACTTTGGTACAGGGGTTAGTGCTTGTACCTCACAATACAAAGGTCCTGGGTTCGATCCTTGGCTCGGGCTCTTTCTGTGTGGAGTTTGGATGTTCTCCCCGTGACTGCGTGGGTTCCATCCGGCTACCCCGGCTTCCTCCCACCTCCAAAGACATGCACCTGGGGATAAGCTCCTCCCACCTCCAAAGACATGCACCTGGGGATAGGTTGATTGGCAACACTAAATGGTCCCTAGTGTGTGAATGTTGTCCGTCTATCTGTGTTGACCCTGCGATGAGGTGGCGACTTGTCCAAGGTGTACTCCGCCTTCCGCCCCGAATGCAGCTGAGATACGCTCCAGCTTTGGTACCCCTGTTTCACACATTTTAGTTGACATACGGTAACCATGTTGGTTTAGTTGACCACCACTTTGTTCACCAGAAGTTACCCGGTAAGAATTTATTTAACCTGACTTTTTTCCCTGTTATTTATTGGCTTGTAAATATGAAATGGCACCAATGTTTTCTTCATAACGACACTGTGGGAAGGGGGTGGGGGTGGGGGGGGTCTGCGGGCCTGCTGTGGAGTGGGGTGTTTAAGGACCGGCTTCTAAGCACAGCTGACAGGTGATTGGATTACCCAGCTGGGACTGACCATCTAATCACCCGGCATGCTTATTAGGTTGAAGTTGGCTAATGGACCCGCGCACGAAAGTCAGAAAAGAAGACGACCAGAAAGACTGGAAAGTCACGGAGCAAGAACAGAAAAGTTGTATGCTATCATAGCGTGTGTCCGCCGCCAATAAAGGACATTGTGAACACCAGAAATCCGGACTAACGTGAAGCTTGACACAAAACAACCACTTTCTGCGCGGGGAAGACGTCCTAACTGTGCGGCGCTTTGTTCTACTTCAATCCCACGGTAGCTGTGTCATCAAAGGGCGATGCCGACCTGCCAGAGCGAGGGTTTAGGGCAGGGGTCACCAACCCGGTGCCCGCGGGCACCAGGTCGCCCGTAAGGACCAGATGAGTCGCCCGGTGGCCTGTTCTAAAAATAGCTCAAATAGCAGCACTTACCAGTGAACTGCCTCTATTTTTTAAATGTTATTTATTTTCTAGCAAGCTGGTCTCGCTTTGCTCGACATTTTTAATTCTAAGAGAGACAAAACTCAAATGGAATTTGAAAATCCAAGAAAATATTTTAAAGACTTGGTCTTCACTTGTTTGAATAAATTCATTTATTTTTTTTACTTTGCTTCTTATAACTTTCAGAAATACCATTTTAGAGAAAAAATGCAACCTTAAAAATTATTTTTGGATTTTTAAACACATATACCTTTTTACCTTTTAAATTCCTTCCTCTTCTTTCCTGACGATTTAAATTAATTTTCAAGTAAATTTATTTTTTTTATTGTAAAGAATTATAAATCAATTTTAATTTAATTATTTATTTTAGCTTCTGTTTTTTGACGAAGAATATTTGTGAAATATTTCTTTAAACTTATTATGATTAAAATTCAAAAAAAATATTCGGGCAAATATAAAAAATCTGTAGAATCTAATTTAAATCTTATTTCAAAGTCTTTTGAATTTATTTTTAAATTTTTGTTCTGAAAAATCTAGAAGAAATAATGATTTGTCTTTGTTAGAAATATACCTTGGTCCAATTTGTTATATATTCTAACAAAGTGCAGATTGGATTTTAACCTATTTAAAACATGTCATCAAATTATTCTTAATCAGGAAAAATTACTAATGATGTTCCATAAATTATTTTTTTATTTTTTTCATAAAGATTCGAATTAGCTAGATTTTCTCTTCTTTTTTCGGTTGAATTTTGAATTTTAAATAGTTGAAATTGAAGATAAACTATGTTTCAAAATTTAATTTTAATTTTTTTTCCTGTTTTCTCCTCTTTAAACCGTTCAATTAAGTGTTTTTTTTAATCATTTATTCTCTACAAAAAAACTTTCGTATAAGGAAAAAAAAATGTACGACTGAATGACGGACAGAAATACCCATTTTTTATATATAGAGATTTATTTATTAAAGGTAAATTGAGCAAATTGGCTATTTCTGGCAATTTATTTAAGTGTGTATCAAACTGGTAGCCCTTGGCATTAATCAGTACCCAAGAAGTAGCTCTTGCTTTCAAAAAGGTTGGTGACCCCTGCTTTAGGGCAATTATCTCCCTGGCAGACTTTGAGGCCCACCGGCGAGTTCCAGACTTGAGTTTTGCAGAAACATAACTGGCAAACAGCCGCTAATAAGCAGGGATCATCCCCGCCCTAATCTGTCACGGTCCAACACCTCCACTGATGCTTTCTTTCACTCCCGGAGCACGAGGACCCTCAGCGGCGACCCACTGGAGGCTTTAGTGTGCTTTGCATCCGAGTGGTAAGCAAAGCATCAATTCTCCACGTGCACGTTTGGAAAGTGCTTTCAATTTAGCGGCCGTGGGAGCAGAACCACTTCAACAACTCCCGACTGAGCAAAGCGAATTAAACGCAGTTTTGCACCTTTTAAATGTATTTTCCCTCAGTCTAATCAAATCTGTTTGCTTTCCAGCGTGTTTGTGGCAAGAACCTTGACTGTGATTGTGTGAATGCTGCAAAACATTCACTCATGTGCTTTTCTACATCGATTTATTATTATTCAGTTTAGTACTATTGTCCTCCACATTTTGGTGCACTCTACCTTCCACATGTTTAACCCGATTCAAACCGGTCTAACTTCAGACTGTTTTTAGGCTATTCAGGAATCGCGGGATTTTCCTTGACAAATTCCAAAAATTTCCAGATTTCCCAGACTTCCAGGTTTCCCTGGGCATTTTTCCTATTCAAAATGTATTAGCCATTTTTCAAACTTCCATCATTTCCACATTTTTCACCCGATTCAAACTATTCCAACTTCAAACCGTTCAGTCTATTCAGGGATCGTGGGGTTTCCCTTGACAAATTTTTAAAATTTCCCAGAATTCCAGGTTTTCTGGGACATTTTTCCCATTCAAAATGAATTGGCCATTTTTCAAACTTCCACCATTTCTACATTTTTCAACCGATTCAAACCATTCCACTTTCAACATATTTCATTCATCTTACACATTGAAACTGTCATTTTTCCGAATTCAAAAAAATTCCAGGAATTCCCAGAATTTCCTTTTTTTCAAACCCCTTTTTTGACCCTTTTTTTCTGGCGACGAGTCCTTCCACATTTTTCAACCCACTTCGACCATTCCTCTTAATCAGGACAAAAAAAAAAAAGTTGTTTTTTGAGGTGTAACAATTCCCTGTTTTCCTGAAATTCCAGGAAGTTCCCTTTGTAATCAATGTGACATTTTCACCCTATTCAAACCATTCCAACATCAACATATTCCACCATCCTGGACTATCATTTTCCCAAATTCAAAAAAATTTCCGGGATTTTTCAGAATTCTCGGTTTTCCAAACCCTATTTTCACCCTTTTTTCTGGCGACTAGTCTTTTCACATTTTTCAACCCACTTCAACCGTTCCACCATCAAAACATTCCTCTTATTCAGGACCAAAAACCAAGTTGTTTTTTGAACTGGAAAAATTATCAATTTTCCTGAAATTCCAACTTGAAATGGTTCAGTCTATTAAGGAATCGCAGACTTTCACTTGACAAATCCTCAAAATTTCCAGATTTCCCAGACTTTCAGGTTTTCCGGCGCATTTTTCCCATTCAAAATGTATTAGCCATTTTTCAAACTTCCATCATTTCCACATTTTTAACCCTCTTAATCAGGACCAAAAACCAAGTTATCAGTTATCAGTTATCAGTTTTCCTGAAATTCCAACTTGAAATGTTTCAGTCTATTGAGGAATCGCAGACATTCCCTTGACAAATTCCCAAAATTTCCGGATTTTCCAGACTTCCAGGATTCCCTGGGCATTTTTCCTATTCAAAATGTATTGGCCATTTTTAAAACTTCCACCATTTCCACATTTTTCACCTGATTCAAACCGTTCCGACTTAAAATGGTTCAGTCTATTCAGGAATCGCAGGCTTTCCCTTGACAAATTCCCAGATTTCCCAGACTTCCAGGTTTCCCTGGGCATTTTTCTTGTACAAAATGTATTAGCCATTTTTCAAACTTCCATTATTTCCACATTTTTCACCCGATTCAAACTGTTCCAACTTCAAACCGTTCAGTCTATTCAGGGATCGTGGGCTTTCCCTTGAAAAATTTTTAAAAATTCCAAGATTTCCCAGACTTCCCAGACTTCCAGGTTTCCCTGGGCATTTTTCCTATACAAAATGTATTAGCCATTTTTCAAACTTCCATCATTTCCACATTTTTCACCCGTTTCAAACTATTCCAACTTCAAACCGTTCAGTCTATTCAGGGATCGTGGGCTTTCCCTTGACAAATTTTTAAAATTTCCCAGAATTCCAGGTTTTCCGGGACATTTTTCCCATTCAAAATGAATTGGCCATTTTTCAAACTTCCACCATTTCTACATTTTTCAACCGATTCAAACCATTCCACTTTCAACATATTTTATTCATCTTACACATTGAAACTGTCATTTTTCCGAATTCAAAAAAATTCCAGGAATTCCCAGAATTTCCTTTTTTTCAAACCCCTTTTTTGACCCTTTTTTCTGGCGACGAGTCCTTCCACATTTTTCAACCCCCTTCGACCATTCCTCTTAATCAGGACAAAAAAAAAAAAGTTGTTTTTTGAGGTGTAACAATTCCCTGTTTTCCTGAAATTCCAGGAAGTTCCCTTTGTAATCAATGTGACATTTTCACCCTATTCAAACCATTCCAACATCAACATATTCCACCATCCTGGACTATTATTTTCCCAAATTCAAAAAAATTTCCGGGATTTTCCATAATTCTCGGTTTTCCAAACCCTATTTTCACCCTTTTTTCTGGCGACTAGTCTTTTCACATTTTTCAACCCACTTCAACCGTTCCACCATCAAAACATTCCTCTTATTCAGGACCAAAAACCAAGTTGTTTTTTGAACTGGAAAAATTATCAATTTTCCTGAAATTCCAACTTGAAATGGTTCAGTCTATTAAGGAATCGCAGACTTTCACTTGACAAATCCTCAAAATTTCCAGATTTCCCAGACTTTCAGGTTTTCCGGCGCATTTTTCCCATTCAAAATGTATTAGCCATTTTTCAAACTTCCATCATTTCCACATTTTTAACCCTCTTAATCAGGACCAAAAACCAAGTTATCAGTTATCAGTTATCAGTTTTCCTGAAATTCCAACTTGAAATGTTTCAGTCTATTGAGGAATCGCAGACATTCCCTTGACAAATTCCCAAAATTTCCGGATTTTCCAGACTTCCAGGATTCCCTGGGCATTTTTCCTATTCAAAATGTATTGGCCATTTTTAAAACTTCCACCATTTCCACATTTTTCACCTGATTCAAACCGTTCCGACTTAAAATGGTTCAGTCTATTCAGGAATCGCAGGCTTTCCCTTGACAAATTCCTAGATTTCCCAGATTTCCCAGACTTCCAGGTTTTCCGGGGCATTTTTCACATTCAAAATGTATGAGCCATTTTTCAAACTTCCATCATTTCCACATTTTTCACCCGATTCAAACTGTTCCAACTTCAAACCGTTCAGTCTATTCAGGGATCGTGGGGTTTCCCTTGACACATTTTAAAAAATTCCCAAATTTTCCAGAATTCCAGGTTTTTCGGGATATTTTTCCCATTGAAAATCTATTGGCCATTTTTCAAACTTCCACCAATTCCACATTTTTCAACCGATTCAAACCATTCTACCTTCAACACATTCCACCATCCTGGGCATTCAAACTATTATTTTCCCAAGTTCAAAAACAATTCCAAGATTTGCCAGAATTCTCGGTTTTCCGAACACTATTTTCACCCTTTTTTCTGGCGACTACTTTTTCCACATTTTTTAACCCACAACCGTTCCACCGTCAAAACATTCCTGTTAATCAAGACCAACAACTGGAAAAATTCTCAGTTTTCCCCAAATTCCAACACCAACCATTTCAACTCTTTGAGAACATTCAAGTCTTTTAACATTTCCCAAAAAATTCCCACTTTTCCTGAAATTCCCAAATTTCCATGAAATTCCCATTGAAAAGAATGGGATATTTTTCAAAGTTCTACAATTGCCACATTTTTCATCCGATTCCAACCGTTCCAACTCCAAAATATTCACCCTTTTAAAAATGTAGTGGTGTTTTTCAACAATTTAAAAACAGTTGCGGATTTATGAGAATTCCCAATTTTCAGGGACATTTTCTCCATTCAAAATGTATTGGCTATTCTTCAAACTTCCACCATTTCCACATTTTTCAACCAATTCAAACCATTCCACCTTCAACATATTCCTCTCATTTTGCGCTTTCAAACTTTTATTTTTCCAAGTTCAAAGAAATTCCAGGAATTCCCAGATTTTTTTTTTTTTTTCAAACCATTTTTTTACCCTTTTTTCTGGCGATTACTCCTCCCACATTTTTCAACCCACTTCAACTGTTCTATTGTCAAAACATTTCTGTTAATCAGGACAAAAAATCATAGTTGTATTTTGAACTGGAAAATTTCCCTGTTTTCCCAAAATTCCTTAATTAAAAATGTTACAACTTCAACATTTCTCGACTGATTTAAAAAATTGCCACATTTTTCATCCGAGTCAAACCGTTCTAACTCCAAAATCTTTAGCCCGTTCAAAATTGAGTGATCTTTTTTCAACAATGTAAAAACAATTGAGGATTTCTAAAAATTCCCAATTTCAGGGACATTTTCTCCATTCAAAATGCATTAGCGATTTTTCAAATTTCAACCATTTCCACATTTTTCAATCGATTCAAACCATTCCACCTTCAACATATTCCACCATCCTGGACATTCAAACTATCATTTTCCCAAGTTCCAAAGAATTCCAGGAAATTGCAGACTTCTCATTTTTTTTAACCCTATTTTCACTTTTTTGTGTGGACTAGTCTTTCCACATTTTTCAACCCACTTCAACCATTCCACGGTCAAAACATTCCTCTTAATCAGGACCAAAAACCAAGTTGTTTTTTGAAGTGGAAAAAATCCAGTTTTTCTCAAAATTCCGTAATACCATTTCTCACTTTAAAAAACTGTCACTACTTCAACATTTCTTGGAGCATTCCACACCAAAATTAATGTATTTACTATTATTCAACTTAATATTATTATTCTCCACATTTTGGTGCGCTCTGCCTTCCACATTTTTCACCTGATTCTAACCGTTCCAACTTCAAATGTTTCAGTCTATTCGGAAATCGCAGGCTTTTCCTTGACAAATTCCCAGATTTCCCAGAATTCCAGGTGTTCCGGGACATTTTTCCCATTCAAAATGTATTGGCCACTTTTCAAACTTCCACCATTTCCACATTTTTCAACCGATTCAAACCATTCCACCTTCAACATATTCCACCATTCTGCACATTTAAACTATTATCTTCCCAAGTTCAAAAAAAAATTCCAGGATTTTCCAGAATTGTTGGTTTTCCAAACACTATTTTCACCCTTTTTTCTGTCGACTATTCCTCCCACATTTTTCAACCTATTTCAACCGACATTCAAACTAACACTTTTCCAAAGTTCCAAACCAAATTCCGGCTTTCCTGGAAATTCTATCTCGTCAACATTCAAATTATTCCGACATTCCGTCAGCATTTCACTTCAACTTCAGCATTGGAGCATTCACACATATGCTTTTCTACACCAAAATTCATCTATTTATTATTATTATTCTCCACATTTTGGTGCGCTCTACCTTCCACATTTTTCACTTGATTCTAACCGTTCCAACTTCAAATGTTTCAGTCTATTCAGAAATCACAGGCTTTTCCTTTTACAAATTAAATTTTTTTTCCCAGATTACCCAGAATTCCAGGTGTTCCGGGACATTTTTCCCATTCAAAATTTATTGTCCATTTTTCAAACTTCCACCATTTCCACATTTTTCAACCGATTCAAACCATTCCACTTTCAACATATTCCACCATCCTGCACATTTAAACTATTATCTTCACAAGTTCAAAAAAAAATTCCAGGATTTTCCAAAATTGTTGGTTTTCCGAACACTATTTTCACCCTTTTTTCTGTCGACTATTCCTCCCACATTTTTCAACCTACTTCAACCGACATTCAAACTAACACTTTTCCAAAGTTCCAAACCAAATTCGGCTTTCCTGGAAATTCTAGCTCTTCAACATTCAAATTATTCCGACATTCTGTCAGCATTTCACTTCAACTTCAGCATTGGAACATTCACACATATGCTTTTCTACACCAAAATTCATCCATTTATTATTATTATTCTCCACATTTTGGTGCGCTCTACCTTCCACATTTTTCACTTGATTCTAACCGTTCCAACTTCAAATGTTTCAGTCTATTCAGAAATCGCGGGCTTTTCCTTGACAAATTCCCAGATTTCCCAGAATTCCAGGTCTTCCGGGACATTTTTCCCATTCAAAATGTATTGGCCACTTTTCAAACTTCCACCATTTCCACATTTTTCAACCGATTCAAACCATTCCACCTTCAACATATTCCACCATCCTGCACATTTAAACTATCATTTCCCCAAGTTCCAAAAAAATTCCAGGATTTTCCAGAATTTTTGGTTTTCCGAACACTATTTTCACCCTTTTTTCTGTCCACTATTCCTCCCACATTTTTCAACCTATTTCAACCAACATTCAAACTAACACTTTTCCAAAGTTCCAAACCAAATTCCGGTTTTCCTGGAAATTCTAGCTCTTCAACATTCAAACTATTCTGACATTCTGTCAGCATTTCTCTTCAACTTCAGCATTGGAACATTCACACATATGCTTTTCTACACCAAAATTCATCTATTTATTATTATTATTCTCCACATTTTGGTGCGCTCTACCTTCCTCATTTTTCACCTGATTCTAACCGTTCCAACTTCAAATGTTTCAGTCTATTCAGAAATCGCGGGCTTTTCCTTGACAAAATTCCCAGATTTCCCAAATTTCCCAGAATTCCAGTTGTTCTGGGACATTTTTCCCATTCAAAATTTATTGGCCACTTTTCAAATTTCCACCGTTTCCACATTTTTCAACCGATTCAAACCATTCCACCTTCAACATATTCCACCATCCTGCACATTTAAACTATAATTTCCCCAAGTTCAGAAAAAAATTCCAGGATTTTCCAGAATTTTTGGTTTTCCGAACACTATTTTCACCCTTTTTTCTGTCGACTATTCCTCCCACATTTTTCAACCCATTTCAACCGACATTCAAACTAACACTTTTCCAAAGTTCCAAACCAAATTCCGGCTTTCCTGGAAATTCTAGCTCTTCAAAATTCAAATTATTCTGACATTCTGTCAGCATTTCTCTTCAACTTCAGCATTGGAGCATTCACACATATGCTTTTCTACACCAAAATTCATCTATTTATTATTATTATTCTCCACATTTTGGTGCGCTCTACCTTCCACATTTTTCACTTGATTCTAACCGTTCCAACTTCAAATGTTTCAGTCTATTCAGAAATCGCGGGCATTTCCTTCACAAATTCCAAAATTTCCCAGATTTCCCAGAATTCCAAGTGTTCCGAGACATTTTTCCCATTCAAAATGTATTGTCCATTTTTCAAACTTCCATTATTTCCACATTTTTCAACCGATTCAAACCATTCCACTTTCAACATATTCCACCATTCTGCACATTTAAACTATTATCTTCCCAAGTTCCAAAAAAATTCAAGGATTTTCCAGAATTGTTGGTTTTCCGAACACTATTTTCACCCTTTTTTCTGTCGACTATTCCTCCCACATTTTTCAACCCATTTCAACCGACATTCAAACTAACACTTTTCCAAAGTTCCAAACCAAATTCCGGCTTTCCTGGAAATTCTAGCTCTTCAAAATTCAAATTATTCTGACATTCTGTCAGCATTTCACTTCAACTTCAGCATTGGAGCATTCACACATATGCTTTTCTACACCAAAATTCATCTATTTATTATTATTTTTCTCCACATTTTGGTGCGCTCTACCTTCCACATTTTTCACTTGATTCTAACCGTTCCAACTTCAAATGTTTCAGTCTATTCAGAAATCGCGGGCTTTTCCTTGACAAATTCCCAGAATTCCCAGAATTCCAGGTCTTCCGGGACATTTTTCCCATTCAAAATGTATTGGCCACTTTTCAAATTTCCACCATTTTCACATTTTTCAACCGATTCAAACCATTCCACCTTCAACATATTCCACCATCCTGCACATTTAAACTATCATTTCCCCAAGTTCCAAAAAAATTCCAGGATTTTCCAGAATTGTTGGTTTTCCGAACACTATTTTCACCCTTTTTTCTGTCGACTATTCCTCCCACATTTTTCAACCTATTTCAACCGACATTCAAACTAACACTTTTCCAAAGTTCCAAACCAAATTCCGGCTTTCCTTGAAATTCTAGCTCTTCAACATTCAAACTATTCTGACATTCTGTCAGCATTTCACTTCAACTTCAGCATTGGAGCATTCACACATATGCTTTTCTACACCAAAATTCATCTATTTATTATTATTTTTCTCCACATTTTGGTGCGCTCTACCTTCCACATTTTTCACCTGATTCTAACCGTTCCAACTTCAAATGTTTCAGTCTATTCAGAAATCGCGGGCTTTTCCTTGACAAATTCCCAGATTTCCCAGAATTCCAGGTGTTCCGGGACATTTTTCCCATTCAAAATGTATCGTCCATTTTTCAAACTTCCACCATTTCCACATTTTTCAACCGATTCAAACCATTCCACCTTCAACATATTCCACCGTTCTGCACATTTAAACTATTATCTTCCCAAGTTAAAAAAAAAATTCCAGGATTTTCCAGAATTTTTGGTTTTCCGAACACTATTTCCACCCTTTTTTCTGTCGACTATTCCTCCCACATTTTTCAACCTATTTCAACCGACATTCAAACTAACACTTTTCCAAAGTTCCAAACCAAATTCCGGCTTTCCTGGAAATTCTATCTCGTCAACATTCAAATTATTCCGACATTCCGTCAGCATTTCACTTCAACTTCAGCATTGGAGCATTCACACATATGCTTTTCTACACCAAAATTCATCTATTTATTATTATTATTCTCCACATTTTGGTGCGCTCTACCTTCCACATTTTTCACTTGATTCTAACCGTTCCAACTTCAAATGTTTCAGTCTATTCAGAAATCGCGGGCTTTTCCTTGACAAATTCCCAGATTTCCCAGAATTCCAGGTCTTCCGGGACATTTTTCCCATTCAAAATTTATTGTCCATTTTTCAAACTTCCACCATTTCCACATTTTTCAACCGATTCAAACCATTCCACTTTCAACATATTCCACCATCCTGCACATTTAAACTATCATTTCCCCAAGTTCAAAAAAAATTCCAGGATTTTCCAGAGTTTTTGGTTTTCCGAACACTATTTTCACCCTTTTTTCTGTCGACTATTCCTCCCACATTTTTCAACCCATTTCAACCGACATTCAAACTAACACTTTTCCAAAGTTCCAAACCAAATTCCGGTTTTCCTGGAAATTCTAGCTCTTTAACATTCCAACTAGCATTTCACTTCAACTTTAGCATTGGAACATTCCCATGAAGGAATCTAGTAGTTTCTAAACATGGATTCAGGTTTGCTGAACACAAGAGTGACAGCAGTGCCCTCTAGTGGAATTTGGACATAATTCTTTGCTCGGGTTTTATTGACATTTGCATGAAACTTAGTGGTTAATGTGAACAAATTGAAAGAACATCGATAAAGAGAAGACCTCCTTGTCTTGATTTAGAAGAAGAAACTTTGGAATTAGGCTGCTGACGCCAGACATGATGACATGCTGGTGTGTTGTTTTGGACAAGATCTTGTCTTCACCAGCGGTTGCTCAAGGTCGCCACCTCCAAGTCCACAATGCGAGGCAGTCTGCCGCTGGCTCCGCCTTCCAGGTACCCGGACTTCACGCTGGACGTGTCCGAAGGCCTCCGCTTGCTCTTGTTCAGATCTGGACCGGACAAGGAAAGTGTTTGTTTTAAATGGTTTCGTCCCAGACGTGTAGGTGGAGGTCGAGACGAGGAGGCAGAGCCAGGTGCTGCCTCACCTGAGATGGCGAGCAGCATCTTTCGTCTGGCTCCGAACGTGCACACGCCCACTTCCTTCAGGTCATCGTCAGACAGCGTGAGGAAAGTCTGGTAGTCGATCTGCATGAGCACACGTGGGGATTCACTGCTAATATGCTACAAACCCCGTTTCCATATGAGTTGGGAAATTGTGTTTGATGTAAATATAAACAGAATACAATGATTTGCAAATCCTTTTCAACCCATATTCAGTTGAATATGCTACAAAGACAACATATTTGATGTTCAAACTCATAAACATTTTTTTTGCAAGTAATCATTAACTTTAGAATTTGATGCCAGCAACATGTGACAAAGAAGTTGAGAAATGTGGCAATAAATACTGATAAAGTTGAGGAATGCTCATCAAACACTTATTTGGAACATCCCACAGGTGTGCAGGCTAATTGGGAACAGGTGGATGCCATGATTGGGTATAAAAACAGCTTCCCAAAAAATGCTCAGTCTTTCACAAGAAAGGATGGGGCGAGGTACACCCCTTTGTCCTCAACTGCGTGAGCAAATAGTCAAACAGTTTAAGAACAACGTTTCTCAAAGTGCAATTGCAAGAAATTTAGAGATTTCAACATCTACGGTCCATAATATCATCAAAAGGTTCAGAAAATCTGAAGAAATCACTCCACGTAAGCGGCATGGCTGGAAACTAACATCAAATGACCGTGACCTTCGATCCCTCAGACAGCACTGTATCAAAAACCGACATCAATCTCTAAAAGGATATCACCACATGGGCTCAGGAACCCTTCAGAAAACCACTGTCACTAAATACAGTTGGTTGCTAGATCTGTAAGTGCAATTTAAAGCCCTACTATGCAAAGCGAAAACCATTTATCAACAACATCCAGAAACGCCGACGGCTTCTCTAGGCCTGAGATCATCTAAGATGGACTGATGCAAAGTGGAAAAGTGTTCTGTGGTCTGACGAGTCCACATTTCAAATTGTATTTGGAAATACTCTACATCGTGTCATTTGGACCAAAGGGGAAGCGAACCATCCAGACTGTTATCGACGCAAAGCTCAAAAGCGAGCATCTGTGATGGTATGGGGGTACATTAGTGCCCAAGGCATGGGTAACTTACACATCTGTGAAGGCGCCATTAATAATGAAAGGTACATACAGGTTTTGGAACAACATATGCTGCCATCCAAGCACCATCTTTTTCATGGACGCCCCTGCTTATTTCAGCAAGACAATGCCAAGCCACATTCAGCACATGTTACAACAGCGTGGCTTCGTAAAAAATGAGTGCGGGTACTTTCCTGGCCCTCCAATCGAAAATGTATGGCGCATTAAGAAGTGTAAAATACGACAGCGGAGACCCCGGACTGTTGAACGACTGAAACTCTACATAAAACAAGAATGGGAAAGAATTCCACTTTCAAAGCTTCAACAACTAGTTTCCTCAGTTCCCAAACGTTTATTGAGTGTTGTTAAAAGAAAAGGTGATGTAACACAGTGGTGAACATGCCCTTTCCCAACTACTTTGGCACGTGTTGCAGCCATGAAATTCTAAGTTAATTATTATTTGCAAAAAAAAATAAAGTTTATGAGTGGGGATAGGTTGATTGGCAACACTAAATTGGCCCTAGTGTGTGAATGTGAGTGTGAATGTTGTCTGTCTATCTGTGTTGGCCCTGCGATGAGGTGGCGACTTGTCCAGGGTGTACCCTGCCTTCCGCCCGATTGTAGCTGAGATAGGCGCCAGCGCCCCCCGTGACCCCGAAAGGGAATAAGCGGTAGAAAATGGATGGATGGATGGAGTTTGAACACCAAATATGTTGTCTTTGTAGTGCATTCAGCTGAATATGGGTTGAAAAGGATTTGCAAATCATTGTGTTCCGTTTATATTTACATCTAACACATTTTCCCAACTCATATGGAAACAGGCTTTTTATATTAGCCTACTATCAAAATGACTATGTGTCGCAGGCTGTCGCAAATCTCCAGCAAATCAACAAAATCGACAAAGTTCACCTTTGTGCATTCACGCACAGCATAAAATGTTTGGTGGACAAAACGAGACAAAGAAGGAGTACATGCAAACAAATTATGATGAGTTCAAGGACCACTGAAATTAGTAGGACAAAACGGTGCTCGCCAAATACTCTCATCATGGATTCATGTATAACAGTGTGATTCCTAACAATTAGGAAGGTTTGTTGTTCTACAGAAGATAAATCCAAACAAAAACAAAAACAATTTTCTTCATCTTTTTCCATTTTCAGACATCTCTGAAAGAGGTTCAGGGAGCCACTAGGGCGGCGATAAAGAGCCGCAGGTTGCTGACCGTATTTCCTTGAATTGCCGCCGGGGTGCTAATTAATTTAAAACGTCTTCTCACTACTGCGCTTACCAAAGGCATGCAGTAAAAATGTTTAGTGTGATGTAAGGATACCATCATTAAAAGCACATTTAATGAAAAAGAAAATGTTATTATGGTTTTACGTTTACTTATAAATGAAGTCCATGCCAGCTCCTTCTGATCTAAAGCATCGATAACTTGTTATAGAAGTCTTCCTTATCTTTCTTCAGTTTTAAAATTCTCTCTGTCTCGATGGAGATCTTCCTTTATTACCTCCTGCTTCGACTGAAAGTCCAGTTTGGAAAAACTGCTATCAGACCGCTGCTATCAGTTAGCTCGGCTCCTCAAGTGCGGGCGACGACAGAATTATCCTGGTACAACTCCCCCTCCCGTTCTGCTCCGTGGGTGATCTCTTTATCCCACCGCTGCCACCAGGAAGTGTTATTGTATAAATAATACACTGGGTATTTAGGACTGGAACATGTTTTATTTCAGACCGGTTGTTCACATAGCCAGCATAGGTGTTACATCCTAAAAGGTCCGTTGTGCATCCGCCGCGTCATATCCGTCCCAGCACATATCACGTCACTCATTGTCACGTCTTCTACAGCCGAGTAGTCGCAAGAAGGATCACTAGCGCCCTCTACCACCAGGAGGCGGGAGTCATTTAAAGACTCATATTTGACACACGCAGCTACGGTATTGTGACGGTCTCAAGCCGTCGTCTTGCGGGTTCCCAGGACCACCAAGGAAGGACATGGCTTAAACAGTTTGACTTTGGTTATTTTTCAATAAAACCTCAGTCCAGGTCGCTCTTCCGCTCCTCCTCTCCGCTCGCTCGCCGTTAACTCGCCGCCATCTTGGGCCGGGCTCCAGCTTGCCCTGCCTGTCTGTCAAACTGTCAGCTCCACAGGTATATTAATAAAACATAGCTTCTTACGGTTCTTTTTAGCATATTCAGTAGCTTGGACCTTAAATCCTACTGAATAGCTCCTAATCTTCTTCCCTTTATGCGATTTCAACTTACCGGTATTGAAATCAGCCTCGGGCTTCACGTTGGCAGAGGGGTTAGTGCGTATGCCTCACAATACGAAGGTTCTGAGTAGTCAGGGTTCAATTCCGGGCTCGGGATGTTTCTGTGTGGAGTTTGCATGTTCTCCCCGTGACCGAGTGGGTTCCCTCCGGGTACTCCGGCTTCCTCCCACCTCCAAAGACATGCACCTGGGGATAGGCCCCTCCCACCTCCAGAGACATGCACCTGGGGATAGGCCCCTCCCACCTCCAGAGACATGCACCTGCGGATAGGCCCCTCCCACCTCCAAAGACATGCACCTGGGGATAGGTTGATTGGCAACACTAAATGGTCCCTAGTGTGTGAATGTTGTCTGTCTATCTGTGTTGGCCCTGTGATGAGGTGGCGACTTGTCCAGGGTGTACCCCGCCTTCCGCCCGGTTGTAGCTGAGATAGGCACCAGCGCCCCCGCGACCCCAAAGGGAATAAGCGGTAGGAAAATGGATGGATGGATGGAAATCAGCCTCCTCCGTTTTAAAAATAATGACAGGGGAAGTGACGTGATGAGTTTGACCCGGCAGTAATTCAAGTCAGGCGCATACTATATGCCCGGCGGAAATTCAAGGAAATACGGTATTTTGGGTACGTTTCTTTTAGAACAGATTAAAGTCACATAAAACCTTTTTTTTTTTTTTTTTACCTCTTGCTGCTCAAACACTTGGATGTACTTGATCAAGCCCAGCTGGCCCAGAAGCTCCGGCAGGTCATCCATCATTTGGGGAGAGGGGCTGCGCTGACTGCAGATGGACGCCCTCCTGGACGAGCACACGTCTTCAAAGAAGCCGCCGCAACCCGGGAAGCCCTCCGCTACGCAGGCAAACGGAGAGGTCAAAGTTCAGGACGGAAGATAGCGACGACCATGATGGTGATGACGACACGGAAGGTGACTCACGGGGTTTGTCGTTTCTGTTTCTGTTGGGCGGGAAGGCAGGGAAGTGGGAGGCGGGGGAGAAGGAGGCGGGGGGGCGGGGAGGAGGGAGAAGAAGAGGAGGAAGAGGAAGAGGAGGCAGGGTGGGACCCTCGTCTGTCCCTCCAGTTGTCTGAGTTGCTCCCGTTGGAGGACGGGGTCCCGTTCTGATTGGCCCACGGCTGCAATCACACCGTGACATCATCACAATTTGCACGTTCTCATAGGCTGGAGTCACCTGACCTCACGTCTGCGGGCCAGCGAGCGGCTGTTGTCAAAGCTTAGTGGCCAGCATTATCAAGCAATGCTTATTTATATAGCCCTAAATCACCAGTGTCTCAAAGGGCCGCACGAGCCACAACGACATCCTCGGTAGAGCCCACATAAGGGCAAGGAAAAACTCACCCCAGTGGGACGTCGGTGACAGTAACTATGATGACTATGAGAAACCTTGAAGAGGACCGCATTTGCGGGCAACCTCCCCTCCCTAGGGGACCGAAAGCAATGGATGTCCAGCAGGTCTAACATGATACTGTGAAAGTTCAATCCATAGTGGATCCAACACAATAGCGAGAGTCCCTGTCCATAGTGGAGCCAACCGGAAACCATCCCAAGCGGAGGCGTATCAGCAGTGAAATTTCCCCACTGCCCTTTGGAGCCAATCCTTTGTCAGGTCATCATTAAACCAGCCATTCTTGGAGGAAGCTATGATCACCCCGGGGATGCATAGCCTTTACATCACGGACAGCACCTTTAAACACAATGTAAGGCTTCAACTTTGTCCCGTCTGCTTTAGCTGCAAGTGCCTTCTCTTGGCCGGTGGTTTTGAGGCAGATGGGGCGGGTGCCTCTCTCATTGACCGTACTAAAACCAACCATGTCAAACCAGACGGTTGTTTCATCCATGGCGATGATATTCTTGGGCTGGATTTTCTTGGCTTCTGTCTGTTATCTGTTTAGTAGTGAAAACGAGGAAGTTGACAATCTCTTCGACGGGAGCGTCCTTCTGTGCAACTGTTGTTCTCCTCCTGAGGGTAAAGTTGTTCCGACGCAGGAATCGACTAAACCAGCCACTCGTTGCACCAACCACCACCCCGTGTCACTCGTGGTGGAATACAACTCCGTGGCCTTAATGTGGATCATTTTGCGGGACACACGGCGGTTCAGTCCACAAAGGTGATGTAGCCACTGACACAAATTAGCATCAAGCTCGTCGCTCACTTTCTTCCTACCTCCAGCAGATAAGCGAGCCCGTTTTCCATCGATTGCCGACTGAGATAGTAGATCTCCCTTTTTTTTGTTTCCATTCTGGTACACGTTTTGGGTCAACCTTAAACTGCCTAGCTGCTGCCAAACCAGAATTTTGCTCCGCATACTTCACAACCGCTACCTTGAACTTTAAGTAAAACTTTCTGTTCTTCTTCCCTCTTAAAGTATTCCCGTCCATCAGTTGTGTTGTACCGCTATACATGGGCTATTATTGGGAAGAGGTATTTAATTCACAAAATGGGCTCAGACCCTGGGTGGCTATTAGGACATGGGCGGTTATTTGCCCAAGGGCGTTTACTTGGTAATATACGGTGTGTGTGTGTGTGTGTGTGTGTGTGTGGACTCGGATGGTAGAAGGTGGGGCTTGAACCAGGAACCCTCAGGTTGCTGGCACGGCCACTCTCCCAACAGCGCCACGCCGTCCCGGACATGTAATTTAACATGCATTTTCCACTATATAAATAAACAAAATGACACAAAACCAGACTGGAAATAATCCACAAAGTCAGAACAGTTGCACGAGAGTATCCAAGTGATGTAGTTGGTGATGGGGATCCCTGTGTTGATTTTTGCCGATATCCGATATTGTCCAACTCTTTGTTACTGATACCGACATCGACCGATTTTCCAAAACAACTCAACTCAAGTTATGGAGAAAAATGCTGACATGGCACTGCCATTTTTATTATTGAAGTCACAAAGTGCATTATTTTTTTTTATCATGCCTCGAAACAGCAGCTTGGAATTTGGGACATGCTCTCCCTGAAGGTGCATGAGGAGGTTGAGGTGAGGGTGGTTGCGGGGAGTGTATATTGTAGCGTCCCGGAAGAGTTAGTGCTGCAAGGTTTTCTGGGTATTTATTCTGTTGTGTTTATATCGTGTTACGGTGCAGATGTTCTCCCGAAATGTGTTGGTCATTCTTGTTTGGTGTGGGTTCACAAAATGGTGCATATTTGTAACAATGTTAAAGTTATTTACACGGCCTGCATTCACTTGTGTGTGTGTGAAGAGTTAGTGCTGCAAGGGTTTCTGGGTATTTATTCTGTTGTGTTTATGTTGTGTTACGGTGCAGATGTTCTCCCGAAATGTGTTGGTCATTCTTGTTTGGTGTGGGTTCACAAAATTGTGCATATTTGTAACAGTGTTAAAGTTGTTTACACGGCCTGCATTCACTTGTGTGTGTGTGAAGAGTTAGTGCTGCAAGGGTTTCTGGATATTTATTCTGTTGTGTTTATGTTGTGTTGCGGTGCAGATGTTCTCCCGAAATGTGTTTGTCATTCTTGTTTGGTGTGGGTTCACAAAATGGTGCATATTTGTAACAGTGTTAAAGTTGTTTACACGGCCTGCATTCACTTGTGTGTGTGTGAAGAGTTAGTGCTGCAAGGGTTTCTGGGTATTTATTCTGTTGTGTTTATGTTGTGTTACGGTGCAGATGTTCTCCCGAAATGTGTTTGTCATTCTTGTTTGGTGTGGGTTCACAAAATGGCGCATATTTGTAACAGTGTTAAAGTCGTTTACACGGCCTGCATTCACTTGTGTGTGTGTGAAGAGTTAGTGCTGCAAGGGTTCCATCCATCCATTTCCTACCGCGTATTCCCTTTTGGGGTCGTGGGGGGCGCTGGCGCCTATCTGGGTATTTATTCTGTTGTGTTTATGTTGTGTTACGGTGCAGATGTTCTCCCGAAATGTGTTGGTCATTCTTGTTTGGTGTGGGTTCACAAAATGGTGCATATTTGTAACAGTGTTAAAGTTGTTTACACGGCCTGCATTCACTTGTGTGTGTGTGAAGAGTTAGTGCTGCAAGGATTTCTGGGTATTTATTCTGTTGTGTTTATGTGGTGCCCAAGACCAGACTTAAGACCAGGGGAGACAGGGCCTTCTCTGTGGTCGGCCCTAAGCTCTGGAACACTCTGCCGCTCCATCTTCAAACTGCTTCCACAGTGGAGTGTTTTAAGTCTCGTCTTAAGACCCACTTTTATTCTTTGGCTTTTAACACTACGTGAGTTGTGTGGTCCTCTGTTGTCCTCTGTGTTTTTTATACACTTTTATTTTTATTTTACTGTTTTAATTGATTTTACCCTTTAAAATAGTTTTTAATCATATTTGTTTTTATATTGTTTTTATTGGTTTTATTTTTATTCCTTTTTTGTTTTATTCAGTCATTGGTGGAGCATAATATTGTTTTTGACATGGCTGTGCAGCACTTTGGAAACGTTATTGTTGTTTAAATGTGCTATATAAATAAAGTGGATTGGATTGGATTGGATTGTGTTACGGGGCAGATGTTCTTCCGAAATGTGTTTGTCATTCTTGTTTGGTGTGGGTTCACAAAATGGTGCATATTTGTCACAGTGTTAAAGTTGTTTACACGGACTGCATTCACTTGTGTGTGTGTGAAAACCCGTAGAAATAAACTGATTTGGCCCGGCACCCAAAGGAGATGCCCCCAACATTGTTGTCTGGGTGGAAATCAAGAGGAATTCGGGAGAATGGTTGCCCAGGGAGATTTTTCGGGAGGGGCACTGAAATTCGGGAGTCTCTCGGGAAAATCGGGAGGGTTGGCAAGTATGATTGGGAGACACAACTGTTCTGTACAGCTGCGTTTTGAATAGTCATAAATTGTACTTTTTGAAACCGATACCCATAATTTCCGATATTACATTTCAAAACAGTTATCGGATGATAATATCAGCAGGCTATCTGTATCAAATATAAAACGCCATGCGGTGGGGAAAGACCGTTTTTCGACCCAAGCACCACTACTTTGGAGTGAGCGTACGAATGTCCATAAAGTCTCATTACTCCACATCGATTCAGCTCGTCAGCCCGTTTGAAGGTTTCTTTTAACGAGGTGGAAGCACTCAGGGAAGCAGGGGGGAGGCCAGCGTCTGTGCTGACCAAAGCGATGCTATCAGCCTGAGACTAATTGAGTATCCAAATTGCCGTCGTCGGCCACACGGCGGGAGGACTTTTGAAATGATTCGACAAATGAGACCAGTGACTCGGAACAGCCCGAGGAGAGCTCGGAAAAAGAAAAGTATCTGCTGGTTAGTCGAGGTGGTTTTAGTACCTGGCTGGCGCAGGCGCTCAGGTAGGGTTTGTAGCTGCGACGGCTGATGTTCCGCAGTTCCTTCACGGCCTCCGCCGGCATGGATTTGGAGAAGCCCAGACCACTCCACGTGTCCGTGGGTGTGCGGACTTCAGTGACCACAGGTTTTCTCTGCATGGCTGAGAAAGAGGCGCCAAAGGAAGAAGCATGACTGCAAAGAACTGGACAGTTTAGTCACATCCAAATACAAACCCCGTTTCCATATGAGTTGGGAAATGGTGTTAGATGTAAATATAAACAGAATACAATGATTTGCAAATCCTTTTCAACCCATATTCAGTTGAATATGCTACAAAGACAACATATTTTATTTTTTTCGCAAATCCTAATTAACTTAGAATTTCATGGCTGCAACACGTGCCAAAGTAGTTGGGAAAGGGCATGTTCACCACTGTGTTACATCACCTTTTCTTTTAACAACACTCAATAAACGTTTGGGAACTGAGGAAACTAATTGTTGAAATTTTGAAAGTGGAATTCTTTCCCATTCTTGTTTTATGTAGAGCTTCAGTCGTTCAACAGTCCGGGGTCTCCGCTGTCGTATTTTACACTTCATAATGCGCCACACTTTTCGATGGTAGACATGTCTGGACTGCAGGTGGGCCAGGAAAGTACCCGCACTCTTTTTTTTACAAAACCACGCTGTTGTAACACGTGCTGAATGTGGCTTGGCATTGTCTTGCTGAAATAAGCAGGGGCGTCCATGAAAAAGACGGCGCTTAGATGGCAGCATATGTTGTTCCAAAACCTGTATGTCCCTTTCAGCATTAATGGTGCCTTCACAGATGTGTAAGTTACCCATGCCTTGGGCACTAATGCACCCCCATACCATCACAGATGTTGGCTTTTCAACTTTGCGTCGATAACAGTCTGGATGGTTCGCTTCTTCTTTGGTCCGGATGACACGATGTCGAATATTTCCAAATACAATTTGAAATATGGATTCATCAGACAGCAAAACACTTTTCCACTTTGCATCAGTCCATCTTAGATGATCTCAGGCCCAGAGAAGCTGGCAGCATTTCTGGATGTTGTTGATAAATGGCTTTCGCTTTGTATAGTAGAGCTTTGACTGGCCCTTACAGATGTAGCGACCAATCGTATTTAGTGACAGTGGTTTTCTGAAGTGTTCCTGAGCCCATGTGGTGATATCCTTTAGAGATTGATGTTGGTTTTTGATACAGTGCTGTCTGAGGTTATCGAATGTCACGGTCATTCAATGTTGGTTTCCGGCCATGCCGCTTACGTGGAGTGATTTCTCCAGATTCTCTGAACCTTTTGATGATATTATGGAGCGTAGATGTTGAAATCCCTAAATTCATTGCAATTGCACTTTGAGAAACGTTGTTCTTAAACTGTTTGACTATTTGCTCACGCAGTTGTGGACAAAGGGGTGTACCTCGCCCCATCCTTTCTTGTGAAAGACTGAGCATTTTTGGGGAAGCTGTTTTTATACCCAATCGTGGCACCCACCTGTTCCCAATCAGCCTGCACACCTGTGGGATGTTCCAAATAAGTGTTTGATGAGCATTCCTCAACTTTATCAGTATTTTATGCCACCTTTCCCAACCTTCTTTGTCACGTGTTGCTTGCATCAAATTCTAAAGTTAATGATTATTTGCAACAACCAAAAAACGGTTTATCAGTTTGAACATCAAATATGTTGTCTTTGTAGCATATTCAACTGAATATGGGTTGAAAAGGATTTGCAAATCATTGCATTCTGTTTATATTTACATCTAACACAATTTCCAAACTCATATGGAAACGGGGTTTGTACAACCGTTTCAGTTTTTCCCCAGTATACGTAGATCCAAATGCTTCACAGTATGCCTGTCACATACAGTAGATACCCAACATGTTATATTAGTTTCTAGTCAGCCTCAGAAAAGAGCGCTACGTCCGACTCAATATAAAGTTGTGGAAAGGCCAAACAATAATGCAACACATGATGGACAGCGATGAAGAGCCGGGGGAGACTTTGCAGTTTCACATTGACAAAACGAATCAATGCGGTCTGTCCATCACTGCAGTTCTACTCATATATATATATATATATATATATATATACATATATACATATATATATATATATATATTTACAAACGTGCTGGGTTCAGGTGTTGAATAATGCATCCGGATCAGTGCTTCTTGATGCCAGCTAGTGGCATACTTAATAAGGCTCACACTGTTGAGCGCCACACACACACACACACACACACACACACCAAAAGAAGCATGTTGCACAAGCAGGGAGAAGAATGCATACCCTATTTTTCGGACTTAAAATCCTTTCATTTTCTCAAAAATCGACAGCGCTTATAGTACGGAATAATTCTGGTTGTGCTTACCGACATCGAAGCAATTTTGTTTGGTACATGGTGAAATTATAAGTGTGACCAGTAGATGGCAGTCAGACATAAGAGATATGTGTAGACTCACTCTAGACTTCATGAACTCCAACAAACATAATAAAGCAGCCCTTACTGTACAATGTCTGCTGTCATCAAGATGCCGACTGCCTCTATAAGTGTGACCAGACATAAGAGTACGTGTGTGCTGCAATATGATGGCGGTCACACATAGGAGGTATGTGTAGACTGCAATATGACGCGAGTAAACAACACCCAAACTTTAAATGTTCCATTTGACGTACGCATTTTCTACTGCTCGTCCCTTACTGAGTCGCAAGAAAGTGCTGGAGCGGTTTAGCTCGGTTGGTAGAGCGGCCGTGCCAGCAACTTGAGGGTTGCAGGTTCGATTCCCGCTTCCGCCATCCTAGTCAATGCCGTTGTATCCTCGGGCAAGACACTTTATCCACCTGCTCCCAGTGGCAACCACACTGGTTTAAATGTAACTTAGATATTGGGTTTCACTGTGTAAAGCGCTTTGAGTCACTAGAGAAAAGCGCTATATAAATATAATTCACACAATTCACATCCCATGATGTGAGTATATATGTAATGTGGTAACCACAAGGAAGTGTTTTACATTTAGAAAAAAAATTATAAAATATCTCCTTTAAGGCGCCTCGTAATCCTTTGGTATGAAAAAAGACCGGAATAGACCCGCCCATCGGCACTGATGCCTTATAACTCGGTGCGCCCTATGGTCCAAAAAATACGGCAACTGCTGTGAAATACTAATTTTATGTTTCCGCAGTCATTGTTTGTAATGTTACGGTACATTTTTCATTACACAAAAAACAAAAAATAATAATAATAATCCGGTGATCGAAAATAGACCACTCATCGGTGCGCCCTATGGTACGTAAAATACGGTCCCATCCCATCATAAGTAAATTAATAATTACCTAAATCATGAAACGATTATTCAAACCAATAAATAACTTAATAAATACCTCCGATGAGGTGGCGACTTGTCCAGGGTGTACCCCGCCTTCTGCCCAGCTATAGCTGAGATAGGCGCCAGCGACCCCAAAAAGGGAATAAGGGTAGAAAATGGATGGAATTAGTAAATACATCCATCCATCCATCCATTTTCTACCTCTTATTCCCTTTGGGGTCACGGGGGGCACTGGTGCCTATCTTACCTACAATCGGGCGGAAGGCGGCGTACACCCTGGACAAGTCGCCACCTCATCCCAGGGCCAACACAGATAGACAGACAACATTCACACTCACATTCACACACTAGGGACCATTTAGTGTTGCCAATCAACCTATCCCCAGGTGCATGTCTTTGGAGGTGGGAGGGGCCTATCCCCAGGTGCATGTCTTTGGAAGTGGGAGGGGCCTATCCCCAGGTGCATAGTTTTGGAGGTGGGAGGGGCCTATCCCCTGGTGCATGTCTTTGGAGGTGGGAGGGGCCTATCCCCAGGTGCATGTCTTTGGAGGTGGGAGGGGCCTATCACCAGGTGCATGTCTTTGGAGGTGGGAGGGGCCTATCCCCAGGTGCATGTCTTTGGAAGTGGGAGGAAGTCCGAGTACCCGGAGGGAACCCACGCATTCACGGGGAGAACATTTAAACTTCACACCGAAAGATCCCGAGCCCGGGATTGAACCCAGAACTACTCATGACCTTCATATTGTGAGGCAGACGCACTAACCCCTCCGCCACCGTGCTGCCTAATAAATACATTTAATGAATAATGACATTCAAAACACGTGTGCATTTATTTCCAGGTATAATTAATTAATGGCAAATTAATTAATTAGGTTAATCAGGTTTCTCATTGTCCCATTGGGTCGAGTTTTTCCTTGCCCTGATAGGGGACCTGAGCCGAGGATGTTGTTGTGGCTTGTGCAGCCCTTTGAGACACTCGTGATTTTGGGCTATATTAGTACACATTAATTGATTGATTGACAGTTTCAAGTTTATTTATTTACTCAATTCCTTCGTGTCTGTCGGGAGGCGCAGCCGGCGAACGAGCAGCGGGGTGGGACACGCTGGGGACGGCCCAAGATGGCGGCGAGCAGGCGGAGAAAGCGGCTGAGCGGAGAGGCGGGGCGTGCCGGGAGCAATCCGGTGGCCATGTACTGCTTGCCTGTGTATCGGCTGGGGACATCTCTGCGCTGCTGATCCGCCTCCGCTTGGGATGGTTTCCTGCTGGCTCCACTGTGAACGGGACTCTCGCTGCTGTGTTGGATCCGCTTTGGACTGGACTCTCGCGACTGTGTTGGATCCATTATGGATTGAACTTTCACAGTATCATGTTAGACTCGCTCGACATCCATTGCTTTCGTCCTCTCCAAGGTTCTCATAGTCATCATTGTCACCGACGTCCCACTGGGTGTGAGTTTTCCTTGCCCTTATGTGGGCCTACCGAGGATGTCGTGTTGGTTGTGCAGCCCTTTGAGACACTAGTGATTTAGGGCTATATAAGTAAACATTGATTGATTGATGTGCAGGTGTAGGGATCGCGTCCCAGGACACAATTAACTCATCTCCTCACGCTGGATAAAAGGGGAGAAGGAGGAGAGATCGGGGCAGAAGGAGTAGGAGAGCCGGCAAGAGCGAGCAAGACACGAGAGACGGAGACGCGGCCGACTAAAGAGCGGACCAGAGGAGCGAGCAGTGGGAGCGACGACGGCGCAAAAGACAGCTGCTCCTCCGTGTCTCACTCTTTAGTCGGCCGCGTCTCCGTCTCTCGTGTCTTGCTCTCTCTTGCTTCTCGGTCACTGTCGCCAGCTCTCCTACTCCTGCCCCGATCTCTCCTCCTTCTCCCCTTTTATACAGTGTGAGTAGATGAGTTAATTGTGTCCTGGTGCGCGATCCACACACCTGCACATGACTGCGGTGTTGTTCCCGGCACGCCCCCGCCGCATTCTCCGCCTCCTCGCCGCCATCTTGGGCCGGGCCCCAGCGTGCCCCGCCCCACTGCTCGTTCGCCGGCTGCGCCTCCCCACAGTGTCCCTTTTAAGTTTATCGTGTCACGCCATGGTCTAGCTCAGTCTGGGAGCCTGTGCGTGGTTCTGTGAGTCAATGCCGATCCATCTCCTGCAATATAAGACTTTAAATGACTTACGGAGCAGATGGCCCATTCACACTCCAAGTTCATAATCCCATCATGAGAGGAACACTAAGGCAATTTGGGACCTTTTGGCTGTGGTTTTTCTCCGTATCGCTTTCTGAATGATGGATGAGGCGGCGTTCACTTTGGGCGTGTGTTCAATGTTTAGGTGGCGACCAAACATCTCAGTCCCGTCACGGGGACACATTTGTGTGTCTTTCTTGGTGCGCGTCGCAGGAGAGTTTTAGTGTTGTTTTATTGTGAGGACGGGCACCGTGTCGCCAATAAACACGTGGGATAGTGTTTCCAATCTCATGGTATCAATGCGCTGCCTCCATTTAAAATGAATTGTAAATAGGCATACTGGGTCTGCAGCGATATCACTTTTGCAGAAAAAATAATAAATCTATTGCGTTGGGGGACAACTTGATGATAAGAACATTTATACACATGCACAAATAAGTACTATACACAATGTGGACAAAAGTATTTGGACACCTGTCATGTGTTTGTGTTTATGTTTTGTTGCCATAGCAACTCATTTTTTTTCACCTGTCTCCATGTCTCGCACCTGTTTTCACTGATCACCACAGTATTATTTAAGCCTGTCCGTTTCTGTTCTTCGTCCTGGCCAACATCACGATCTACCACCTTCTAACACCATCTACCACCTGCTACGCACCTTGTAATGATCCATGTCCCGTTATCGTTCCGTTCCAAGTAAGTTTGTTGTTATTCATGCTACTGTGCAAGAGTTTTTGTTCTATGTTCATAGTTTTGCCATTGTGCGCGCCTTTTGTTTATTCCTGTTTTTAACAGTAGTGTTAAGATAAAAGAAGTCTTTACCTTCCATCTCCGGTCCAAGTTCACTTGCATCTCGGGAAAACAACCACCTCATAGTCCAAGTATTGACAGTACAGCGACTTGAGAGTTTTGCGAGAGAAGAGCTAAATGTTATTCTTTATTAATAATAAATTATTGTAATAATTAATCATTATTGTTTTTACTTAATAACATTTATATTTTTTTTTTATAAAAAAAATGAATTAGATATAATTCAATTAAATGTGTGTCTGATTTGGATATAAATGGGAACTGCACTTTTTTTGCTATTTTTTTTTTCAAAATATTAAATAATTGCGATTAAAAGTTTGCCTAAAATGGAGCCCATTAAAAACATCAAAACACCTCCATTAAGGTTTTATATCCATCCATCCATCCATCCATCCATCTATTTCCTACCGCTTGTCCCTTACTGGGTCGCATGGGGAGGAGTGCTGGAGCCTAGTGGTTAGATCAGGGGTCACTAACCCGGGGCCCGTAAGGACCAGATGAGTCGCCCGCTGGCCTGTTCTAAAAATAGCTCAAATAGCAGCACTTACCAGTGAGCTGCATCTATTTTTTAAATTATATTTATTTACTAGCAAGCTGGTCTCGCTTTGCTGGACATTTTTAATTCTAAGAGAGACAAAACTCAAATAGGATTTGAAAATCCAAGAAAATATTTTTAAGACTTGGTCTTCACTTGTTTAAATAAATGTATTTATTTTTTTACTTTGCTTCTTATAACATTCAGAAAGACAATTTTAGAGAAAAAAATACAACCTTAAGAATGATTTTAGGATGTTTAAACACATATACCTTTTTACCTTTTAAATTCCTTCCTCTTCTTTCCTGACAATTTAAATCAATGTTCAAGTATTTTTTGTATTTATTGTTAAGAATAATAAATACATTTTAATTTAATTCTTAATTTTAGCTTCTGTTTTTTCGACGAAGAATATTTGTGAAATATTTCTATAAACTTATTATGATTAAAATTCCCCAAAAATATTCTGGCAAATCTAGAAAATCTGTAGAATCAAATTTAAATCTTATTTCAAAATTTTTTGAATTTTTTTAAAATTTTTGTTCTGAAAAATCTAGAAGAAATAATGATTTGTCTTTGTCAGAAATATAGCTTGGTCCAATTTGTTATATATTCTAACAAAGTGCAGACTGGATTTTCACCTATTTAAAACATGTCATCAAAATTCTAAAATTAATCTTAATCAGAAAAAATTATTAATGTTGTTCCATAAATTATTTTTTGAATTTTTTTCAAAAACATTTGAATTAGCTAGTTTTTCTCTTCATTTTTTTGGTCAAATTTTGAATTTTAAAGAGTCGAAATTGAAGATAAACTATGTTTCAAAATGTAATTTTCATTTTTTTCTTGTTTTCTCCTCTTTTAAACCGTTCAATTGTGTTTTTTTAATCCTTTATTCTCTACAAAGAACCTTCCGTAAAAGGAAAAAAAATACATACGAGGGAATGACAGACAGAAATAGCCAATTTGTTATATATATATATATACATATATATATATATATATATATATATATATATATATATATATATATATATATATATATATATATATATATATATATATATATTATTAAAGGTAAATTGATTAAATTGGCTATTTCTGGCAATTTATTTAAGTGTGTATCAAACTGGTAGCCCTTTGCATTAATCAGTACCCAAGAAGTAGCTCTTGGTTTCAAAAAGCTTTCTTCTTCTTCATCCTCCTCCTTCTTCATCATCATTCTTCTTCATCATCATTCTTCTCCATCATCCTTCTTCATCATCCATCATCCTCATCCCTTTTTTTCTTCTTCATCGTCCTTCTTTTTCATCATCCTACTTTTTCTTCTTCATCATCATCCTTCTTCATCATCGTTCTCCTTCATTATTATCATCCTTCTTTTTCTTCTTCATCATCATTCTTCTTCATTATCATCATCATCCTTTTTCTTCATAATCATCCTTCATAATCATTCGTCATCATCTTTCTTATTCATCATCCTGCTTCTTCATCATCTTTCTTCTTTATCATCATTCTTCTTCATAATCCTTCTTCATCATCCTTCTTCTTCATCATCATCATCCTTTTTCTTCTTCATCATCCTTCTTCACCATCATCCTCCTTTTTCTTCTTGATCATCCTTCTTCTTCATCATCCTTTTTCGTCATTATCATCCTTCTT
Source organism: Nerophis ophidion (assembly GCF_033978795.1). Lineage (NCBI taxonomy): Eukaryota > Metazoa > Chordata > Actinopteri > Syngnathiformes > Syngnathidae > Nerophis > Nerophis ophidion. The sequence continues at coordinate 9,076,193 of NC_084615.1, forward strand.
CTTCATCATCATCATCGTCCTTCTTTTTATTCTTTGTTATCCTGCTTGTTCATCATCATAATCCTTCTTTGTCTTCTTCATCATCCTTTTTCATCATCCTTCTTTTTCTTCATTCTTCTTCTTCAACATCACCATTCTTTTTCTTCTCCATCACCCTTTTTCTTCTACTTCTTCATCGTCCTTATTATTTTTCAACATCCTTTTTTATTATTCTTCATCATCATCACCATAATCCTTCTTTTTCTTCTTCATCGTCCTTATTTTTCATCTTCCTTTTTCTTTTTCATCCTACTTTCACAAGTCCTAAGGCGAGGAAGCAGCTCACCAGCCGATGATATCAACATAGCCACACAAGCTAGTTAGCTCCCTCTGATCATGACGCTGCTATAAATAGTTTGTCTGCGTTAGCGCTGATAATAACGTGATCACTAGCCCTTGGTCCATATTAAATGTTTTTAGAGGGTTATTTAGAGGGCTTTATGGGCAGAAGAGAGGACCTATCATTGGCTCATGTTTATTCACGATTTAAAATGCATTAAAAAAATACATCCGTCTTCTTGTCCCTCATAATGATTGTAAACTATTGGCAAAACTCCAAAAAAGGATTTCAGTTCCAATTTAAGAAAGTAACATATGCTGCAGAATTCATTTTTAAGGAGTAGGCCTTTTGGAAGCAGCCACATTATATTCTCTGAGGAGAGGCTGACTGCAAACCCTTGGGTTAATGAATTGATTCAGACTTTTGTCCATATGCTACAGGCCTGTGAATATTAGATTAGCTCAGCACAGTAGAAGACGAGAAGCCCTATTAAACATTAAGAAGCACAAACCTCTGGTCGCCAGCAGTTTCTTCTTCTCGTAGTCATAAACCTACAAAGCACAAACAGAAAACAAAGTAGTTAAATAATGCACGACTTTGTGACACCTTGGAACAGGCGGGGGGTAGAGGCGGATGTGTCTCTTACGGCTCGTTTACAGCAATACTCGCGCATGAAACAGCACTTACTAGTGGTGTCGCGGTGGCAGTAGGCCTGTTAATACTTTGTGCCACTTTGCATAAGCGTGAAAAAACAAAAGGAATGCGACGAGGACGAAACAAACACACAAAAAAATCGATCCCCGGGGGAAAGAAATCGATCGGAATCAGCGCAAAGGAAAATACTTCCTTTGTGCGGCTTGGTGGCTGTGGTATTTGTGTATTTAGAAAAATGGTGTGCACTGTGGCGATAATAGAGACTGTGTTTTATGTTATTCTTTGCAATCCTCACCTCAGATTCCGAAGAGCTCGCGCAAACATCCCGGGAGTGCATCGCATCTCTCCTCAGGCTGTTCCTATGCTCGCTCCTCCCACGCTCAATTTCTGCATTCAGCATCCTTGTGCAGTCAAGAGATAACACACACACACACACACACACACACACACACACACACACACACACACAGAAGTAGCAATTAAAAGACAAACACCGTGGCAACAGGAAGACTGCAAAGCCAGCGTTTATATTGTGTGTAATTATGAGCTATGTAAGAGACGAACACAGCTGTGTGTTGTGAACTGTTTCTCACACAGGAAGATGAAAGTTAGACAATGCGAGGATCAGTCACACAGGAAGAAGATGAAAGTTAGACAATGTGAGGACCAGCCACACAGGAAGATGAAAGTTAGACAATGTGAGGACCAGTCACACAGAAAGATGAAAATTAGACATTGTGAGGACCAGTCACACAGAAAGATGAAAGTTAGACAATGTGAGGACCAGTCACACAGGAAGAAGATGAAATTTAGACAATGTGAGGACCAGCCACACAGGAAGATGAAAGTTAGACAATGTGTGGACCAGTCACACAGAAAGATGAAAAGTAGACAATGTGAGGACCAGTCACACAGAAAGATGAAAGTTAGACAATGTGAGGACCAGTCACACAGGAAGAAGATGAAAGTTAGACAATGTGAGGACCAGCCACACAGGAAGATGAAAGTTAGACAATGTGAGGACCAGTCACACAGAAAGATGAAAATTAGACAATGTGAGGACCAGTCACACAGGAAGAAGATGAAAGTTAGACAATGTGAGGACCAGCCACACAGAAAGATGAAAGTTAGACAATGTGAGGACCAGTCACACAGGAAGAAGATGAAGGTTAGGCAATGTGAGGACCAGTCGGCAGGATGGCGATTGCAGAAGAAAAAGATTAGATCAGCCTTCCCGGTAAGGTCTATTCAGGTGTACTGGAGAGAAGGCTTCACCGGATATTATATCCAGTGTGTTTTTGTCCTGGTCATGGGACCGTGGACAGCTTTGTACTCTCAGCAGGGTTCTTCAATGAGAATCCACAAGGGGAAATTAAGATTTTCGGCCACAATCCAATTCAAGAGCAGACAAACATTACAGGGAAAAAGAACAGGATCACCGACGGGTCTGTCAACTTCCGGCGCCCCTTACCAAAAAAGGGGAAAAACAGGTAAACACTGGAGGGGGGTGAGTATAAGGTGGTGACTTGTCCAGGGTGTAACCGCCTTCCCCCTGAATGCAGCTGAGATAGGCTCCGGCACCCCCTGTGACCCTGATAGGGACAAGCGGTAGAAAATGGATGGATTTATATTCAGTGCAAGCCTGGGGCCATGGAAAGGGGGTCCAGACGGAGCCAAGGAAGGAAAAAAAACTCACAGCATAGTACACAGTTTTTATTCACAAGATGGCGCCACTGTAGTGTCTCCTGTTTTCATGGTTTTTTTTGCCTTTTGGTCCGGGACCCCTTTGGGACTGCGTGACAAGGGGTGACTTCTGCGGTGCTTTTTTGTGAACTTCTGGATCTGCCTCCTGGGAGCCTTTTGGCCATGGAGACCAGCTGCTGGGTCACTGCCACACCAGAGTCAGTTTGGAGAGACTGGAGGAGATGCAGATGAAGAAACAGGGCTGTGGAGCTGGCGCTGAGCACCGGGAAGGACAAGCTTTACAGTGTCTTGGCTGATTGAGCAGGTATCGGACACCTCGGTCTCCTTGGACGTTCCCTTGCTCATCCATGTGGACTGGACACTGGCCGAAAGTTGGTGGGCGGCCGAGGGTGGAGTCGGCTCTCTTAATTGCTTTGTTGGGTCTGCTCCTGTCTTTGGCTATGCTCCCCCCCCACCCCAGCAGACGATGGGATGAAACACCGCATTGGCCACCACAGTGTATGGTTTCATGGCAGGTTTCATCAGCTCAGCTCTTTTATTGTCTTTAATGTCCTTTGTTATTTCCCTCTTACACATGTTTATGTGTGCTAAAGCTAGGAGTATTTCCCCCCTTAGCCTCAGTCTTGACCCTCTCTCCAGGGGCCCAGGCTTAGACTGAATATCATTTTTTTTCTCATCAAAAAACATAATTTCAACACCCACACCCACTGTGGTGGCCTCTGCAGTGTTTCACACCATCGTCTGCTGGGGTGGCGTGGGGGAGGGGAGCATGGCCAGAGACAGGAGTGGACCCAACAAAGCAACCAAGAAAGCCGACTCCACCCTCGGCCGCCCACTAACTCTTGACCAGTGTCCAGTCCGCATGGATGAGCGAGGATGCATCTAAGGAGACGGAGGTGTCCGGTACATGCTCATTCAGCCAAGACAACGCAAAGCTTTTTTGTCTCTGCAGCCCTTTCTCTTCATCCCAATCTGCTCCTTACTTACTAAGATTTAGTTCCTCCTGTTCCTGTTGGAACATTGGGCGACGAGTCCCCTCCATTTGTTCCGGTCACTGGCGACCCTTCTTGCTCCATGCCAGCTGACTCCCATCTCTCTCAGGTCTTCCTTGGCTGTTTGTCCCCACGTCTTCTTTGTCCGTCTTCTCTTCCTCTTTCCCTCTTCTGGCACCCAGTCCATTGCCACACTTGCCGGTCTCTCTCTTGGCAGTCGGAGTACGAGAATCTCCTCCAGTCTCCAGAAAAATACAGGTCTTCCAGTACAAGTTCCACCTCTGTGGTCCTTCTCCATTGCCTATCTATCTGGGGTCCTCAAAGGGTGAGTAGGTTTGTTTAGCTACGTTTTATTCAGCGTTCTTTTACTTGTGTGGCATACTGTACTTTTACTAAAAACTTTATGGATATGTGTTTGCACGTGACCCCGGCCTCACCTGCATGTTAACGCCTGTCCGGTGGAGTGACGCCTGGCCTGGCTGAAAACCTTGCTCAACTCTGGACCTTGCAGACTCCCCCTACGGCCCATCAGTGCCATCCTGCCGCTGGGGAAGTTCACCGCATCCTCCGATGACATCAGCATCACCCTGTCCTGAGGGCTCTCATCCTCGGATTGTCCAGACAGGTCGTCGTTTTCTAGAATCTACGACAAGGAGCAAATATACCGTGAGTATTCTATACCTGTCATCTGTGAGCTGTGAGTTTCTGAAAGTCCTGGTTAGCACACTACCTTCTCCAGGGGGCGGCAGTCTGTTGCCTTCAGTCCGGCCCTGACTTCCTCAGTCGGGGCCGGGAGCCCGGGTGGGGGTGAGGGGCGGGGCTTTGTACCACTCATAACTTCCAGCACGGGAGCTGCTAGAGGGACTTTTTAGCATACAAAGACCACACAGAAGTATTTCAACTTTACTCGAAATGTCTGTCAACTACTGCAGGCACAAGATTATGACTGTACTGTAATTACAGCATTTTTACTGAAATAAAAATGTAATGTAACATTGCAACAAATGACTCTAATAATTGAGATATCCTTACATTTCACTGTTTCACAGTAAAATGCTTTAATGGTAGTCCTCTGTAATAGCACAACAAATTACTGTAAATTCAAACTGATAGGTGATAAACTACGCCGCACATTCGTGTACAGTACTGTAAGTAGCGGTAGGCTGTTAACTGAGATAGATTTTACTGTAATTATAAATACAATAGATACTATTTACAGAATGTGCAATAGATATTATTTAAATAATCTGCTGCTTGGATACTATTTACAGTATGTGCAATAGATACTATTTATAATATGTGCTGCTTTAGATATTATTTACAGTATGTGCAATAGATATTATTTAAATAATCTGCTGCTTGGATACTATTTAGAGTATGTGCAATAGATATTATTTAAATAATCTGCTGCTTGGATACTATTTACAGTATGTGCAATAGATACTATTTTCAGTGTGTGCTGCTTAGACAGTAGTTACAGTATGTGCTGCACAGATACTATTTACAGTATGAGCAATAGATACTATTTACAGTATGTGCTGCTTGGATACTATTTACAGTATGTGCCATATATACTATTTACAGTATGTGATGCTTAGATACTATGTACAGTATATGCAGTCAATACAATATACAGTATGTGCAATAGATACTATTTACAGTATGTGCAATAGATACTATTTTCAGTATGTGATGCTTAGATAGTAGTTACAGTATGTGCTGCTTGGATACTATTTACAGTATATGCAATAGATACTATTTACAGTATTTGCAATAGATACTATTTACAGTATGTGCTGCTTTGATACTATTTACAGTATGTGCAATAGATACTATTTACAGTATGTGCTGCTTGGATACCATTTACAGTATGTGCAATATATATTATTGACAGTATGTGCAATAAATACTATTTACAGTATGTGTTCTGCTGAGATACTATTGACAGTATGTGCAAAAGATACTTTTTACAGTATGTGCTGCTTTGATACTATTTACAGTATGTGCAATAGATACTATTTACAATATGTGCTGCTTAGATACTATTTACAGTATGTGCAATAGATACTATTTACAACATGTGCAATAGATACTATTTACAATATGTGCTGCTTGGATACCATTTACAATATGTGCTGCTTAGATACTATTTACAGTATGTGCAATAGATACTATTGAAAGTATGTGCTGCTTAGATACTATTTACAGTATGGGCAATAGATGCTATTTACAGTATGTGCAATAGATACTATTGAAAGTATGTGCTGCTTGGATACTATTTACAAAATGTGCTGCTTGGATACTATTTACAGTATGTGCAATAGATACTATTTACAGTATGTGCAATAGATACTATTGACAGTATGTGCTGCTTAGATACTATTTACAGTATGTGCAATAGATACTATTGAAAGTATGTGCTGCTTAGATACTATTTACAGTATGGGCAATAGATGCTATTTACAGTATGTGCAATAGATACTATTGAAAGTATGTGCTGCTTGGATACTATTTACAAAATGTGCTGCTTGGATACTATTTACAGTATGTGCTGCTGAGATACTATTTACAGTACGTGCTGCTTGGATACTATTTACAGTATGTGCAATATATACTATCTACAGTATGTGCAATAGATACTTTATACAGTATGTGCTGCTTAGATACTATTTACAGTAAGTGTAATAGATACTATTGACAGTATGTGCAGCTTAGATACTATTTACAGTATGTGCAATAGATACTATTGACAGTATGTGCTGCTTAGATACTATTTACAGTATGTGCAATAGATACTATTTACAATATGTGCAATAGATACTTTACACAGTATGTGCTGCTTAGATACTATTTACAGTATGTGCAATAGATACTATTTACAGTATGTGCATGCAATAGATACTATTGACAGTATGTGCTGCTTATATACTATTTACAGTAAGTGCAATAGATACTTTACACAGTATGTGCTGCTTAGATACTATTTACAGTATGTGCAATAGATACTTTACACAGTATGTGCTGCTAAGATACTATTTACAGTATGTGCAATAGATACTATTTACAGTATGTGCAATAGATACTATTGAAAGTATGTGCTGCTTAGATACTATTTACAAAATGTGCTGCTGAGATACTATTTACAGTACGTGCTGCTTGGATACTATTTACAGTATGTGCAATAGATACTTTATACAGTATGTGCTGCTTAGATACTATTTACAGTAAGTGCAATAGATACTATTAACAGTATGTGCAGCTTAGATACTATTTACAGTATGTGCAATAGATGCTATTTACAGTATGTGCTGCTTAGATACTATTTACAGTATGTGCAATAGATACTATTTACAATATGTGCAATAGATACTTTACACAGTATGTGCTGCTTAGATACTATTTACAGTATGTGCAATAGATACTATTTACAGTATGTGCAATAAATACTTTACACAGTATGTGCTGCTAAGTCACTATTTACAGTATGTGCAATTGATACTATTGAAAGTATGTGCTGCTTATATACTATTTACAAAATGTGCTGCTGAGATACTATTTACAGTACGTGCTGCCTGGATACTATTTACAGTATGTGCAATATATACTATTTACAGTATGTGCAATAGATACTTTATACAGTATGTGCTGCTTAGATACTATTTACAGTATGTGCAATAGATACTGTTTACAATATGTGCAATAGATACTTTACACAGTATGTGCTGCTTAGATACTATTTACAGTATGTGCAATAGATACTATTTACAGTATGTGCAATAGATACTATTGACAGTATGTGCTGCTTGGATACTATTTATAGTATGTGCAATAGATACTATTGAAAGTATGTGCTGCTTAGATACTATTTACAGTATGGGCAATAGATACTATTGAAAGTATGTGCTGCTTAGATGCTATTTACAGTATGTGCAATAGATACTATTGAAAGTATGTGCTGCTTAGATACTATTTACAAAATGTGCTGCTTGGATACTATTTACAGTCTGTGCTGCTGAGATACTATTTACAGTATGTGCTGCTTGGATACTATTTACAGTATGTGCAATAGATACTATCTACAGTATGTGCAATAGATACTTTATACAGTATGTGCTGCTTAGATACTATTTACAGTAAGTGTAATAGATACTATTGACAGTATGTGCAGCTTAGATACTATTTACAGTATGTGCAATAGATACTATTTACAGTATGTGCTGCTTAGATACTATTTACAGTATGTGCAATAGATACTATTTACAATATGTGCAATAGATACTTTACACAGTATGTGCTGCTTAGATACTATTTACAGTATGTGCAATAGATACTATTTACAGTATGTGCAATAAATACTTTACACAGTATGTGCTGCTAAGTCACTATTTACAGTATGTGCAATTGATACTATTGAAAGTATGTGCTGCTTATATACTATTTACAAAATGTGCTGCTGAGATACTATTTACAGTACGTGCTGCTTGGATACTATTTACAGTATGTGCAATATATACTATTTACAGTATGTGCAATAGATACTTTATACAGTATGTGCTGCTTAGATACTATTTACAGTATGTGCAATAGATACTGTTTACAATATGTGCAATAGATACTTTACACAGTATGTGCTGCTTAGATACTATTTACAGTATGTGCAATAGATACTATTTACAGTATGTGCAATAGATACTATTGACAGTATGTGCTGCTTGGATACTATTTATAGTATGTGCAATAGATACTATTGAAAGTATGTGCTGCTTAGATACTATTTACAGTATGGGCAATAGATACTATTGAAAGTATGTGCTGCTTAGATGCTATTTACAGTATGTGCAATAGATACTATTGAAAGTATGTGCTGCTTAGATACTATTTACAAAATGTGCTGCTTGGATACTATTTACAGTCTGTGCTGCTGAGATACTATTTACAGTATGTGCTGCTTGGATACTATTTACAGTATGTGCAATAGATACTATCTACAGTATGTGCAATAGATACTTTATACAGTATGTGCTGCTTAGATACTATTTACAGTAAGTGTAATAGATACTATTGACAGTATGTGCAGCTTAGATACTATTTACAGTATGTGCAATAGATACTATTGACAGTATGTGCTGCTTAGATACTATTTACAGTATGTGCAATAGATACTATATACAATATGTGCAATAGATACTTTACACAGTATGTGCTGCTTAGATACTATTTACAGTATGTGCAATATATACTATTTACAGTATGTGCATGCAATAGATACTATTTACAGTATGTGCTGCTTAGATACTATTTACAGTATGTGTAATAGATACTTTACACAGTATATGCTGCTAAGATACTATTTACAGTATGTGCAATAGATACTATTTACAGTATGTGCAATAGATACTATTGAAAGTATGTGCTGCTTAGATACTATTTACAAAATGTGCTGCTGAGATATTATTTACAGTACGTGCTGCTTGGATACTATTTACAGTATGTGCAATAGATACTATCTACAGTATGTGCAATAGATACTTTATACAGTATGTGCTGCTTAGATACTATTTACAGTAAGTGCAATAGATACTATTAACAGTATGTGCAGCTTAGATACTATTTACAGTATGTGCAATAGATGCTATTTACAGTATGTGCTGCTTGGATACTATTTACAGTATGTGCAATAGATACTATCTACAGTATGTGCAATAGATACTTTATACAGTATGTGCTGCTTAGATACTATCTACAGTATGTGCAATAGATACTTTATACAGTATGTGCAGCTTAGATACTATTTACAGTATGGGCAATAGATACTATTGAAAGTATGTGCTGCTTAGATGCTATTTACAGTATGTGCAATAGATACTATTGAAAGTATGTGCTGCTTAGATACTATTTACAAAATGTGCTGCTTGGATACTATTTACAGTCTGTGCTGCTGAGATACTATTTACAGTATGTGCTGCTTGGATACTATTTACAGTATGTGCAATAGATACTATCTACAGTATGTGCAATAGATACTTTATACAGTATGTGCTGCTTAGATACTATTTACAGTAAGTGTAATAGATACTATTGACAGTATGTGCAGCTTAGATACTATTTACAGTATGTGCAATAGATACTATTGACAGTATGTGCTGCTTAGATACTATTTACAGTATGTGCAATAGATACTATATACAATATGTGCAATAGATACTTTACACAGTATGTGCTGCTTAGATACTATTTACAGTATGTGCAATATATACTATTTACAGTATGTGCATGCAATAGATACTATTTACAGTATGTGCTGCTTAGATACTATTTACAGTATGTGTAATAGATACTTTACACAGTATATGCTGCTAAGATACTATTTACAGTATGTGCAATAGATACTATTTACAGTATGTGCAATAGATACTATTGAAAGTATGTGCTGCTTAGATACTATTTACAAAATGTGCTGCTGAGATATTATTTACAGTACGTTTTGCTTGGATACTATTTACAGTATGTGCAATAGATACTATCTACAGTATGTGCAATAGATACTTTATACAGTATGTGCTGCTTAGATACTATTTACAGTAAGTGCAATAGATACTATTAACAGTATGTGCAGCTTAGATACTATTTACAGTATGTGCAATAGATGCTATTTACAGTATGTGCTGCTTGGATACTATTTACAGTATGTGCAATAGATACTATCTACAGTATGTGCAATAGATACTTTATACAGTATGTGCTGCTTAGATACTATCTACAGTATGTGCAATAGATACTTTATACAGTATGTGCAGCTTAGATACTATTTACAGTATGTGCAATAGATGCTATTTACAGTATGTGCTGCTTGGATACTATTTACAGTATGTGCAATAGATACTATCTACAGTATGTGCAATAGATACTTTACACAGTATGTGCAGCTTAGATACTATTTACAGTATGTGCTGCTTGGATACTATTTACAGTATGTGCAATAAATACTATTTACAATATGTGCAATAGATACTTTACACAGTATGTGCTGCTTAGATACTATTTACAGTATGTGCAATAAATACTATTTACAATATGTGCAATAGATACTTTACACAGTATGTGCTGCTTGGATACTATTTACAGTATGTGCTGCTTAGATACTATTTACAGTATGTGCAATAAATACTATTTACAATATGTGCAAGAGATACTTTACACAGTATGTGCTGCTTAGATACTATTTACAGTATGTGCAATAAATACTATTTACAATATGTGCAATAGATACTTTACACAGTATGTGCTGCTTAGATACTATTTACAGTATGTGCTGCTTAGATACTATTTACAGTATGTGCAATAAATTCTATTTACAATATGTGCAATAGATACTTTACACAGTATGTGCTGCTTGGATACTATTTACAGTATGTGCTGCTTAGATACTATTTACAGTATGTGCTGCTTAGATACTATTTACAGTATGTGCAATAAATACTATTTACAATATGTGCAATAGATACTTTATACAGTATGTGCAGCTTAGATACTATTTACAGTATGTGCAATAGATGCTATTTACAGTATGTGCTGCTTGGATACTATTTACAGTATGTGCAATAGATACTATCTACAGTATGTGCAATAGATACTTTACACAGTATGTGCAGCTTAGATACTATTTACAGTATGTGCTGCTTAGATACTATTTACAGTATGTGCAATAAATACTATTTACAATATGTGCAATAGATACTTTACACAGTATGTGCTGCTTAGATACTATTTACAGTATGTGCAATAAATACTATTTACAATATGTGCAATAGATACTTTACACAGTATGTGCTGCTTGGATACTATTTACAGTATGTGCTGCTTAGATACTATTTACAGTATGTGCAATAAATACTATTTACAATATGTGCAAGAGATACTTTACACAGTATGTGCTGCTTAGATACTATTTACAGTATGTGCAATAAATACTATTTACAATATGTGCAATAGATACTTTACACAGCATGTGCTGCTTAGATACTATTTACAGTATGTGCTGCTTAGATACTATTTACAGTATGTGCAATAAATACTATTTACAATATGTGCAATAGATACTTTACACAGTATGTGCTGCTTGGATACTATTTACAGTATGTGCTGCTTAGATACTATTTACAGTATGTGCTGCTTAGATACTATTTACAGTATGTGCAATAAATACTATTTACAATATGTGCAATAGATACTTTACACAGTATGTGCTGCTTAGATACTATTTACAGTATGTGCAGCTTGGATACTATTTACAGTATGTGCAATAAATACTATTTACAATATGTGCAAGAGATACTTTACACAGTATGTGCTGCTTAGATACTATTTACAGTATGTGCAATAAATACTATTTACAATATGTGCAATAGATACTTTACACAGTATGTGCTGCTTAGATACTATTTACAGTAAGTGCAAGCTCACCGTGCTCAGAGAGGCGCAGCTGCTGCAACAACATGTTCAGCCAGTAGTTGGTCAGCTCATTGCCGGCCAGAGCAGGGTCGGGGGTCACCTTGGTCACCTTGGTCACCTTGGCGGACTCGTAGGAGTCCAAGCCCAGCAGCAGACGACGAGCTTGGTAAAGACACTGGATGTTCCTCTCCAGTCCTTTCACCACCACCGACTGCCCACGTGCACAGAGGAAATAGTTCAGCTAAAACGAAGAACACACGGTTCAGGTCTAGTGCTACCTTGTTGGTCTGCTTCACTTTGGGCTTGACACTAATGAAGACTCCCAGGTTTTGCATCATCTGAGCCAGCCTGCAAGGGTCTGCCTCCATGTCTTCACGCATGTCAAACATCAAACACACGGGCAGACAGTCCTGAATCGAAACAGACAGAAAAATGTAATTAAACCTCTGCAGAATTCGCTCAATGTCAGTTGGTGCCGCTTGCAGAGGATTGTTTCTTATAAATGAGCAAAATAGAGAGCGCAATCCATCCATCCATCCACTTTCTTCCGCTTATCCGAGGTCGGGTCGCGGGGGCAGCAGCCTAAGCAGGAAAGCCCAGACTTCCCTAACCCCAGCCACTTCGTCGTCCAGCTCCTCCCGGTGGGATCCCGAGGCGTTCCCAGGCCAGCCGGGAGACATAGTATTCCCGATGCATTTAAGTCTCACCTTAAAACTCATCTGTATACTCTAGCCTTTAAATAGACCTCCTTTTTAGACCAGTTGATCTGCCGCTTCTTTTCTTTCTCCTATGTCCCCCCCTCCCTTGTGGAGGGGGTCCGGTCCGATGACCATGGATGAAGTACTGGCTGTCCAGAGTCGAGACCCAGGATGGACCGCTCGTCGGGACCCAGGATGGACCGCTCGCCTGTATCGGTTGGGGACATCTCTATGCTGCTGATCCGCTTGAGATGGTTTCCTGTGGACGGGACTCTCGCTGCTGTGTTGGAGCCACTATGGATTGAACTTTCACAGTATCATGTTAGACCTGCTCGACATCCATTGCTTTCGGTCCCCTAGAGGGGGGGGGGGGGTTGCCCACATCTGAGGTCCTCTCCAAGGTTTCTCATAGTCAGCATTGTCACTGGCGTCCCACTGGATGTGAATTCTCCCTGCCCACTGGGTGTGAGTTTGTGGGTTCTTCCGAGGATGTTGTAGTCGTAATGATTTGTGCAGTCCTTTGAGACATTTGTGATTTGGGGCTATATAAATAAACATTGATTGATTGATTGATTGATGTGTCCTGGGTCTTCCCCGTGGCCTCCTACCGGTCGGACGTGCCCGAAATACCTCCCGAAGGAGGCGTTGAGTTGGCATCCTGACCAGATGCCTTAACCACCTCATCTGGTTCTTCTCAATGCGCAAAATGGGGCGGCATAGCTCGGTTGTTAGAGTGGCCGTGCCAGCAACTTGAAGGTTGCAGGTTCGATTCCCGCTTGTGCCATCCTAGTTACTGCCGTTGTGTCCTTGGGCAAGACACTTTACCCACCAGCGCCCAGTGCCACCCACACTGGTTTAAATGTAACTTAGATATTGTGTGTCACTATGTAAAGCGCTTTGAGTCACTTGAGAAAAGCGCTATATAAATATAATTCACTTCACTTCACAATCATTTTCATTAATAAACAGTATGTATGCTGGTTATCAAACCACTTACAGTACTGGGAGGAGATCATTTATCGCTCGCAATGTGTTTTATCCAGGCTAGGACTGTTTGAATTGTGCGCACAAACTGGCACAGTTAAGCACAAATGACTATGAAAAAGGAAGCGAATGCTCGGCAAAAACGGACGACTGCAAGAGAATATTCTGTCTGTGTCAGAATTTTAGAAACAAAAATATATCGCCAATTCAGCATTATAATTTTATAATTGTATTGTTCGTGGGTGACTTAAGGGGCTGATTAAAACAAATTAAATTATCTTTACTTTTTATTTTTATGTCTAATATTTACTAGAATGTTAAATCCTTTAGCAGCTTTAAAATTATAAAATGATGTCGGTGAACAGACAATATGTCTAATACTTACAAAAATCTTAAATACTTTAGCAGTTTTAAAATTATAAAGTGATGTCGCTGAACAGACGATATGTCTAATATCTACTAAAATGTTAAATACTTTAGCAGCTTTAAAATTATAAAATGATCTTGCTGAACAGACGATATGTCTAATATTTACAATAATATTAAATCCTTTAGCAGCTTTAAAATTATAAAATGATGTCGCTGAACAGACGATATGTCTAATATTTACTCAAATGTTAAATCCTCTAGCAGCTTTAAAATTATAAAATGATGTTGCTGAACAGACAATATGTCTAATATTAACCAAAATGTTAACTCCTTTAGCAGCTTTAAAATTATAAAATGATGTTGCTGAACAGACGATATGTCTAATACTTACTACAATGATAAATACTTTAGCAGTTTTAAAATTATAAAATGATGTCGCTGAACAGACGATATGTTTAATATTTACTAAAATGTTAAATACTTTAGCAGCTTTAAAATTATAAAATGATCTTGCTGAACAGACGATATGTCAAATATTTACTAAAATTTTTTAATCCTTCAGCAGCTTTAAAATTATAAAATGATGTTGCTGAACAGACGATGTGTCTAATATCAACTAAAATGTTAAATCCTTTCGCAGTTTTAAAATTGTAAATAATGTTGCTGAACAGACGATATGTCTAATATTTACTAAAATGTTGAATACTTTAGCAGCTTTAAAATTATAAAATGATGTTGCTGAACAGACGATATGTCTAATATTTACTAAAATGTTAAATACTTTAGCAGCTTTAAAATTATAAAATGATCTTGCTGAACAGACGATATGTCTAATATTTACTAAAATGTTTAATCCTTCAGCAGCTTTAAAATTATAAAATGATGTTGCTGAACAGACGATGTGTCTAATATCAACTAAAATGTTAAATCCTTTCGCAGTTTTAAAATTGTAAATAATGTTGCTGAACAGACGATATGTCTAATATTTACTAAAATGTTGAATACTTTAGCAGCTTTAAAATTATAAAATGATGTTGCTGAACAGACGATATGTCTAATATTTACTAAAATGTTAAATACTTTAGCAGCTTTAAAATTATAAAATGATGTCGCTGAACAGACGATATGTTTAATATTTACTAAAATGTTAAATACTTTAGCAGCTTTAAAATTATAAAATGATGTTGCTGAACAGACGATATGTCTAATATCAACTAAAATGTTAAATTCTTTAGCAGCTTTAAAATTACAAAATGATGTTGCTGAACAGACGAGATGTCTTATATTTACTAAAATGTTGAATACTTTAGCAGCTTTAAAATTATAAAATTATGTTGCTGAACAGACGATATGTCTAATATTCACTAAAATGTTAAATCCTTTAGCAGCTTTAAAACTATAAAATGATGTTGCTGAACAGACCATATGTCTAAAATAACCAAAATGTTAACTCCTTTAGCAGCTTTAAAATTATAAAATGATGTTGCTGAACAGACAATATGTCTAATATTAACTAAAATGTTAAATCCTTTAGCAGCTTTAAAATTATAAAATGATGTTGCTGAACAGACGATGTGTCTAATATCAACTAAAATGTTAAATCCTTTTGCAGTTTTAAAATTGTAAAATAATGTTGCTTAACAGATGATGTGTCTGATATTTACTAAATTGTTAAATCCGTCAGCAGCTTTAAAATGATAAAATGTTGTTGCTGAATAGACGATATGTCTGATATTTACTTAAAGGTTGACAGACACACGTAAGATGGAGCACTCTCGTCTGTTCATTGTCTGCGCAGCCATATGTTTGCACGTCCTTCTCAGAAGTGCTGAATAAAACGCAAAATGAGTGTTGCTAACTTACTTTGCACGTGCTAAACAATTATATTTGCATCTTCTCCTCACAGAATTGTGGGCAATTTGATGATCATTGTATATTTCGCACAAAATTGAAGACAGACCAAAAAAATAAATTGCACGCCTTATTCTGCTCACATAACACGCGATCCACTTTGCACACCCTTCGTAGATCATATTTGCGTGTGCAATCAGGGTTAGTACACGCAAACCTTTAGTAAATCAGGCCCGCAGTCTTAGTAGATCACCCGCAACACGCCCGCTAACAGTAGATGCAATTGTCTAGTTTGTACACTTTTTAGCACGTTATTTGGATCTTAGTACTGTAGTTTAGTGTGTGGAGTGTTGTACAAGGTACCATGAGCTGCTGCCGGGCCAGGCACACTCCATCCGGGCTGCCCTGGATGAGCAGTGAGGGGGGGTTCTGAGGCACGCTGAGGTCCGGTAGAACGATCTGGGTCTGCGTGTGGTGCATGACGCTGAGGAAGTGGGCGCCGTTCTGCCCCACCAGGAAGAGGTGCTGCTGCGAGGTGACGTCCAGCTGGCTGGTCACGCCCCCGCCCGTCGCCTCCGACCCCAGGAGCAGCTCCATCAAGACGCAGGTCGCCTTCTGCCGTCACACGTTGCCGCGGTTACGGTTTTGCGCAAGTCCTACCGAGCGCGCTCGCGTGCGGACGCTGACCTTCACCGCTGTCGCGTTGCCCTGCAGGCCCCAGACGGTGCAGCAGCTCCCGAAGAAGGCGGGTTGCGCCTGGGGCTGGGGGGGCACCGCTCTGAAGCTCACGCTGACCCCCAGGGTCTGCACGACCTGCTGGACGAGCGGGGAGCCGGCGTCCGGCAGAGCCTGAGGGGCCAGGCTGACGGGGAGGTCGAAGGTCAACGCCAGCGGCTGCAGGTCCTGCCACATAGAGCACAAAAGAGGGAGGCCAAGTGAGAGGAACGGGGCGGACGAGGCGAGGCCGGACAAAGACACACTAAACCTTTTTTGACAAATATACCTCTGATTGGGTGTCAGATGCTCTATTGATCATTCTATTGATCTCTGAGTCCAGACTGGCGTGAAGAAATTGAGTTTTGAGACAAATAAAAATCAATCCCCAGGTAGGCTCTGCTGAGATTATAAATAGACCACTCACTCTGATCCTCCGCCTGGCCTCCTCCACTCCCTCCACGGGTCCAGCTATAGACACCTGGTGATGGTGAGAACCAAAAAAAACGTCATCTTATTGTTTGTACAAACCCCGTTTCCATATGAGTTGGGAAATTGTGTTAGATGTAAATATAAACAGAATACAATGATTTGCAAATCCTTTTCAACCCATATTCAGTTGAATATGCTACAAAGACAACATATTTGATGTTCAAACTCATAAACTTTATTTTTTTTTTGCAAATAATAATTAACAACAAGTGCCAAAGTAGTTGGGAAAGGGCATGTTCACCACTGTGTTACATCACCTTTTCTTTTAACAACACTCAATAAATGTTTGGGAACTGAGGAAACTAATTGTTGAAGCTTTGAATGTGGAATTCTTTCCCATTCTTGTTTTATGTAGAGCTTCAGTTGTTCAACAGTCCGGGGTATCCGCTGTCGTAATTTACGCTTCAAAATGCGCCACACATTTTCCATGGGAGACAGGTCTGGACGGCAGGCGGGTCAGGAAAGTAACCACACTCATTTTTTTATGAAGCCACGCTGTTGTAACACGTGCTGAATGTGGCTTGGCATTGTCTTGCTGAAATAAGCAGGGGCGTCCATGAAAAAGACGGTGCTTAGATGGCAGCATATGTTGTTCCAAAACCTGTATGTACCTTTCAGCATTAATGGTGCCTTCACAGATGTGTAAGTTACCCATGCCTTGGGAACTAATGCACCCCCATACCATCACAGATGCTGGCTTTTGAACTTTGCGCCAATAACAGTCTGGATGGTTCGCTTCCCCTTTGGTCCGGATGACACGATGTCGAATATTTCCAAAATCAATTTTGAAATTTGGACACGTCAGACCACAAAACACTTTTCCACTTTGCATCAGTCCATCTTAGATTATCTCGGGCTCAGAGAAGCCGGCGGCGTTTCTGGATGTTGTTGACAAATGGCGTTCGCTTTGCATAGTAGAGCTATAACTTGCACTTAGAGATGTAGCGACAAACTGTATTTAGTGACAGTGGTTTTCTGAAGTGTTCCTGAGCCCATGTGGTGATATCCTTTAGAGATTGATGTCAGTTTTTGATACAGTGCCGTCCGAGGGATCGAAGGTCATGGTCATTCAATGTTGGTTTCCGGCCATGCCGCTTATGTGGAGTGATTTCTCCAGATTCTCTGAACCTTTTGATGATATTATGGAGCGTAGATGTTGAAATCCCTCAATTTCTTGCAATTGCACTTTGAGAAATGTTGTTCTTAAACTGTTTGACTATTTGCTCACGCAGTTGTGGACAAAGGGGTGTACCTCGCCCCATCCTTTCTTGTGAAAGACTGAGCATTTTTGGGGTTTTTTACACCCAATCATGGCATCCACCTGTTCCCAATTATCCTGCACACCTGTGGGATGTTCCAAATAAGTGTTTGATGAGCATTCCTCAACTTTATCAGTATTTATTGCCACCTTTCCCAATTTCTTTGTCACGTGTTGCTGGCATCAAATTCTAAAATTAATGATTATTTGCACAAAAAAAAATGTTTATGAGTTTGAACATCAAATATGTTGTCTTTGTAGCAAATTGAACTGAATATGTGTTGAAAAGGATTTGCAAATCATTGTATTCTGTTTATATTTACATCTAACACAATTTCCCAACTCATATGGAAACGGGGTTTGTATATTAAAGGTCCTGTTATTGTCTGAATAAACATTTCGGTCCGTAAACACACCTGGTTGCTTTTCTCCCCCGCGGCATTGTGGCGGTTGGAGTCTGGGAAGTGGATGTGACAGGAAGTGACCTCCATCACCTTCTTGATGTTGCCGCCGCCCTTGCCGATGACGTGGGAGTGCTCCGTGTAGGCCACGTCCATCTTGAGGGTGACTTTGTTTACCTGCCGTCATTCAGCACACAGCACAGATCCCGGTATTGGTATTGACGCGCGTGTTTGTTTGTTATCGTACAAAACCCAAAACCCGTGAATTTGGCACGTTGTGTAAATGGTAAATAAAAAGAGAATGCAATGACAAAGTGAAAAAGGAAAATAAAAAAAAATAATGCAAAAGAATGATTCAATCATGCTATTATTCAACCTGAAAAAAAGGTTATTTTGAATAAACTGAGTATTATTCAAAATAACTAAATGATAGGCTCCAGCGACCCCCCGTACCCTAAAAGGGACAAGCGGTAGTAAATGGATGGATGGATGTTTGGTGCATTAGATGACATTTTTACCTAACATGTTTCTGACTGCAGTCTTCTTCAGATGCAAGGGACATCGAGTGGATCTAACATAATAGTGAGAGTCCAGTCCATAGTGGACTTAGCATAATAGTGAGAGTCCAGTCCATAGTGGATCTAACATAATAGTGAGAGTCCAGTCCATAGTGGATCTAACATAATAGTAACAGTCCAGTGCATACTGGATCTAACATAATAGAGAGAGTCCAGTCCATAGTGGATCTAACATAATATTTTAAAAGTCCAGTCCATAGTGTATCTAACATAATAGTGAGAGTCCAGTCCATAGTGGATCTAACATAATAGTGAGAGTCCAGTCCATAGTGGACTTAGCATAATAGTGAGAGTCCAGTCCATAGTGGATCTAACATAATAGTGAGAGTCCAGTCCATAGTGGATCTAACATAATAGTAACAGTCCAGTGCATACTGGATCTAACATAATAGAGAGAGTCCAGTCCATAGTGGATCTAACATAATATTTTAAAAGTCCAGTCCATAGTGTATCTAACATAATAGTGAGAGTCCAGTCCATAGTGGATCTAACATAATAGTGAGAGTCCAGTCCATAGTGGACTTAGCATAATAGTGAGAGTCCAGTCCATAGTGGATCTAACATAATAGTGAGAGTCCAGTCCATAGTGGATCTAACATAATAGTAACAGTCCAGTGCATACTGGATCTAACATAATAGAGAGAGTCCAGTCCATAGTGGATCTAACATAATATTTTAAAAGTCCAGTCCATAGTGTATCTAACATAATAGTGAGAGTCCAGTCCATAGTGGATCTAACATAATAGTGAGAGTCCAGTCCATAGTGGACTTAGCATAATAGTGAGAGTCCAGTCCATAGTGGATCTAACATAATAGTGAGAGTCCAGTCCATAGTGGATCTAACATAATAGTAACAGTCCAGTGCATACTGGATCTAACATAATAGAGAGAGTCCAGTCCATAGTGGATCTAACATAATATTTTAAAAGTCCAGTCCATAGTGTATCTAACATAATAGTGAGAGTCCAGTCCATAGTGGATCTAACATAATAGTGAGAGTCCAGTCCATAGTGGATCTAACATAATAGTAACAGTCCAGTGCATACTGGATCTAACATAATAGTGAGAGTCCAGTCCATAGTGGATCTAACATAATATTGTAAAAGTCCATTACATAGTGGATCTAACATAATGGAGAGAGTCCTGTCCATAGTGCATCTGAAAAAATAGTGTGAGAGTCCAGTCCATAGTGGATCTAACATAATGTTGAGAGAGTCCGGTCCATAGTGGATCTAACATAATATGTTGAGAGTCAAGTCCGTAGTGGATCCAACATAATAGTGAGAGAGTCCAGTCCATAGTGGATCTAACATAATAGTGAGAGAGTCCAGTCCATAGTGGATCCAACATAATAATGAGAGAGTCCAGTCCATAGTGGATCTAATATAATACAGAGAGTCCAGTCCATAGTGGATCCAACATGATATTGTAAAAGTCCAGTCCATAGTTGATCTAACATGATAGTGAGAGTCCAGTCCATAGTGGATCTAACATATTAGAGAGAGTCCAGTCCATAGTGGATCTAACATAATATTTTAAAAGTCCATTACATAGTGGATCTAACATAATAGAGAGAGTCCAGTCCATAGTGGATCTGAAAAAATAGTGTGAGTCCAGTCCATAGTGGCTTTAACTCCATAGTGGATCTGACATTATGTTGAGAGAGTCCGGTCCATAGTGGATCTAACATAATATGTTGAGAGTCAAGTCCGTAGTGGATCTAACATAATATGTTGAGAGTCAAGTCCATAGTGGATCTAACATAATAGTGAGAGAGTCCAGTCCATAGTGGATCTAACATAATAGTGAGAGAGTCCAGTCCATAGTGGATCTAACATAATAGTGTGAGAGTCCAGTCCATAGTGGGGCCAGCAGGAGACCATGAAAAAAGATCTAAAATAGACCATTCATGGGCAGTGCACCCTATGGTCCGGAAAATACGGTACTTACTTACTGACTATAGTGAAAGTGTAGAATATGAGCAGTACTGAATGGACAAACAAGAAGCCTCACCCGCGTTTCTAGAACTTCCAGAATCTTCTTTTTGGCTTCAAAGACGTTGGCCCGCTTGCCTTCCACCTTCACGTGAGGATCTGAAAGACAGCGGCTCAGGTTGGCAAACGTGCGACACCAGGACCGCGAGGGCTTTGATGCGATCCCTCACCTTTCTTTGACTTGGCTCCAATCTTCAACTTGGACGGCCATTTTACCTGAGTGTCGGTTTCTCTCATCACCTGCGGCGGGGGGTGGGGGGGGGGGGGGGACAATAGCCAGTGAAACAGAGCTGTCTTTGTCTGCCGCGAGAATGCGACGCGTGGAGAGTGAAACAACACAGAGGCTCATTTGCATTTCAAAGTCTGTAATCATGGCGTCCGTGAAACCTGTAATCACAGGACGCGGCGCTCTCATCCGTCAGCCTTAATTACCTGCGAGCTCTCATGCGATGATGCCGAACATTGGCGTCGACCGAGCTGAAAACTTTCGCGAAAAACAAAATGTTTGCTGTTTGACTTACTTTCTCGAAAAACTCCTCGCCGGTCACACCATCGCCGGTCTTTGGAGCTGCAACAGACAAATAAGACACAGAATGTTTTTATTTGTATTTTTTTTTTATCAATGCAACCCTCTCTCTATTTTAGCCGCAGCAATATAGCGTATTATTGCATGTTATTATTGCATTTTCGGGTCTGGGGGACCCGTTTCCATTTTTTTATTTAAAGAAAAATGACTAGACAGGAGGAGAACAGAGTGTAGGTACACAGAACATCAGAGGGTCAAATGTGCGAGAAAATGAGAGCAGACAGTGATGATAAATAATGTTGCGACCTTGTGTGGGAACCGCAGGTGCAGAAACAGAAAAGAAGAATGTGAAGTGAATTATATTTATATAGCGCTTTTCTCTAGTGACTTAAAGCGCTTTACATAGTGAAACCCAATATCTAAGTTACATTTAAACCAGTGTGGGTGGCACTGGGAGCAGGTGGGTAAAG
>NC_084615.1:9103647-9203647 GCF_033978795.1 Nerophis ophidion
TTCACTATTATCAATCAATCAATCAATCAATCAATCAATCAATCAATCAATGTTTATTTATATATCCCCAAATCACAAATGTCTCAAAGGGCTGCACAAGCCATGACCACATCCTGGGTTTGGATTCCACATCAGGGCAAGGAAAA
Organism: Nerophis ophidion; assembly: GCF_033978795.1. NCBI lineage: Eukaryota > Metazoa > Chordata > Actinopteri > Syngnathiformes > Syngnathidae > Nerophis > Nerophis ophidion. Next base: position 9,103,794 of record NC_084615.1, read on the forward strand.
ACTCAACCCAGGGGAATGACAATGAGAAACCAGGGCGACGGGTGCAACGGACGTCGAGTGGATCTAACATAATATTGTGAGAGTCCAGTCCATAGTGGATCTAACATAATAGTGTGAGAGTCCAGTCCATAGTGGATCTAACATAATAGTGTGAGAGTCCAGTCCATAGTGGATCTAACATAATAGTGTGAAAGTCCAGTCCATAGTGGATCTAACATGATAGTGAGAGTCCAGTCCATAGTGGATCTAACATAATATTGTGAGAGTCCAATCCATAGTGGTTTTAACGTAATAGTGAGAGTCCAGTCCATAGTGGATCTAACATAATAGTACGAGTCCAGTCCATATTGGATCTAACATAATAGTGTGAGTCCAATCCATATTGGATCTAACATAATAGTGTGAGTCCAGTCCATAGTGGATCTAACATAATAGTGTGAGTCCAGTCCATAGTGAATCTAACATAATAGAGTCCAGTCCATAGTGGATGTAACATAATAGTGAGAGCCCAGTCCATAGTGGATCTAACATAATATTCTGAGAGTCCAGTCCATAGTGGATCTAACATAATATTGCGAGAGTCTAGTCCATAGTAGATCTAACATAATATTGTGAGAGTCCAGTCCATAGTGGATCTAACATAATATAGTGAAAGTCTAGTCCATAGTGGATTTAACATAATATTGTGAGAGTCCAGTCCATAGTGGATCTAACATAATATTGTGAGAGTCCAGTCCATAGTGGTTTTAACGTAATAGTGAGAGTCCAGTCCATAGTGAATCTGACATAACAGTGAGAGAGACCAGTCCATAGTGGATCTGACATAATAGTGAGAATCCAGTCCATAGTGGATCTAACATATAATAGTGAGAGTCCAGTCCATAGTGGATCTAACATAATAGTGAGAGTCCAGTCCATAGTGGATCCAACATAATAGTGAGAGTCCAGTCCATAGTGGATCTAACATAATAGTGAGAGTCCAGTCCATAGTGGATCCAACATAATATTGTGAGAGTCCAGTCCATAGCGGATCCAACATAATAGTGAGAGTCCAGTCCATAATGGAGCTAACATAATAGTGAGAGTCCAGTTCATAGTGGATCTGACATAATAGTGAGAGTCCAAGCCTTAGTGGAATCTAATATAATAGTGAGAGTCCAGTCCATAGTGGATCTTACATAATAGTGAGAGTCCAGTCCATAGTGGATCTAATATAATAGTGAGAGTCCAGTCCATAGTGGATTTAATATATTAGTGAGAGTCCAGTCCATAGTGAGGCCAGCAGGAGACCATCCCGAGTGGAGAGGGGTCAGCAGGTCAGAGATGTCCCCAACCGATAGTTACATAAATCACATTATGAAACAATATGTAACTGCCAGGAAGGAGAGGACTTGAAGGGGTGCCCTGAGGAACGGTTCATTTATTTAAGTTTGTACCCCAGTATTCTCTGTTTGCTAACAGGGTTAAATGTTAAAGCAAGGATCTGCCAATGTGTTTACAGTGGTCCTAACTCCTCTATATCAGTGTTTCCTCACACTGTTTACAATATTTGTTTGTCAGCTGTGGTCTGTATTGGTTGTAATACACTTTTCCACCACTTGTGGCAGTAATGACAATACTAAACAAACAGAATAAGTCTGGCACTAAAGTCAACGAGAAGTTTAATAAGCGCAAAAAAATTACAACTAAAACGGTGAAGCGGTCTTTTCATTTGCACTTTAATCTTATTGGCAGTTTATTTAAGACTCATGCAATACAAGCCAAAAGTTTGGACACCCCTTCTCATCATTCAATGTGTTTTATTTATTTTCATGACTATTTACATTGTAGATTGTCACTGAGGGCATCAAGACTATACATTTTCAAAGCAAAGTCCGTGTAGTTGCCGCCATGTTTCCTCGAGCCCAACGGCTCCCGTGCACATGCGCTGAGGCGCTTTAGTTTTCAGGAAGTAAGCAGTGTTGCCTAAAATGAATATTACTAACTTTCTGGAATTTTACCGCGGTTTATCAATAATTATACTGTTAACCGTTATACATACATATATATATATATATATATATATATATATATATATATATATATATATATATATATATATATATATATACATACACACACACACATACATATATATATAAATATATATATATATGTATTTATACATCTATATATATATATAGAGAGAGAGAGATATATTTATATATATGTATGTATATATATATATATATATATATATATATATATATATATATATATATATATATATATATATATGTATATATATACAGTATAGCCCTGCGATGAGGTGGTGTACGCCGCCTTCCGCCCGATTGTAGCTGAGATAGACACCAGCGCCCCCCGCAACCCCAAAGGGAATAGGCCGTAGTAAATGGATGGATGGATGGATTTATATATACATATGTATTTATACCGTACATGTTTTATCCTGGTCAACTGTAAGTAGGTTAAATATTGTGTATTTATGTTACTCACAAGTGAATAATGCTTTATAATAGACTGTATTTATATTATTCACATGTGAGTAATGCTGTACAATAGACTTATTTATATTTTTCATATGTTAATAATGTTGTATAATGGACTGTATTTATATTATTCACATGTGAATGATGCTGTATAATACACTGTATTTATACTATTCACATGTGAATAACGCTGCATAATTGACAGTCTATTATACTATATATTAAATACAGTCTATTATACAGCATTATTCACATGTGAATAATATAAATAATATCCACATGTGAATAATGCTGTATAATAGACTGTATTTATATTATTCACATGTAAATAATGCTGTACAATAGACTGTATTTAAATTATTCACATGTAAATAATATTGTATAATAGACTGTTTGATATTGCTATAATACACTCTATATATATATATATATATATATATATATATATACATATGTATATATATATATATATATGTATATATATATATATATATATATATATATATGTATATTTATAGATGGATAGTGTATTATAGTATATATTAAACACTCCATATATGTATGTATATATATATATATATATATATAATTTACCCCGCCTTCCGCCCGATTGTAGCTGAGATAAGCACCAGCACCCCCCACGACCCCAAAGGAATAAGCGGTAGAAATGGATGGATGGATATATTATTTAGATATACATCCCCTCTGTTGTGGAAAAGTTGGGCCTAGAGGTGGAAAAAGGTTAAGAACCAGGGGCACTCTAATGGTTTTAGGAATAGGCTTAAATTATATTTGATATATGTGATTATATTCGTTATATGTGATTCCCATAGCCCAAAAAAAGTCTGCGGGCTAAAGAGCATTTTCTAATGGGGCTCCAGTACTCTGGAATGCCCTCCCGGTAACAGTTAGAGATGCGACCTCAGTAGAAGCATTTAAGTCTCATCTTAAAACTTATTTGTATAGTCTAGCCTTTAAATAGACCCCCTTTTTAAACAAGTTGATCTGCTGTTTCTCTTCTTTTCTTTTCTGCCCCCCTCTCCCTTGTGGAAGGGTGATGGCCATGGATGAAGTGCTGGCTGTCCAGAGTCGGGACCCGGGGTTGACCGCTCGTCTGTGCATCAGTTGGGGACATGTCTGTGCTGCTGACCTGTCTGCATTCGGGACGGTCTCCTGCTGGCCCCACTATGGACTGGTAGGTAGGTAGGTAGGTCTTTATTGTCATTGCAACAAGTACAACGAAACTTTGGACTCTCACTATTATGTTAGATCCACTATGGACTGGACTCTCACTATTATGTTAGATCCACTATGGACTGGACTCTCACTATTATGTTAGATCCACTATGGACTGGACTCTCAATATTATGTTAGATCCACTATGGACTGGACTTTCACTATTATGTTAGATCCACTATTGACTGGACTCTCACACTATTATGTTAGATCCGCTATGGACTGGACTCTCACTATTATGTTAGATCCACTATGGACTGGACTCTCACTATTATGTTAGATCCACTATGGACTGGACTCTCACTATTATGTTAGATCCACTATGGACTTGACTCTCACTATTATGTTAGATTCACTATGGACTGGACTCTCACTATTATGTTAGATCCACTATGGACTGGACTCTCACTATTATGTTGGATCCACTATGGATTGGACTCTCACTATTATGTTAGACCCACTATGGACTGGACTCTCCATATTATGTTAGATCCGCTATGAACTGGACTCTCACACTATTATGTTAGATCCACTATGGACTGGACTCTCACACTATTATGTTAGATCCACTGTGGACTGGACTCTCACTATTCTGTTGGATCCACTATGGACTGGACTCTCACTATTATGTTAGAACCACTATGGACTGGACTCTCACTATTATGTTAGATCCACTACGACCTGGACTCTCACTATTATGTTAGACCCGCTATGGACTGGACTCTCACTAATATGTTAGATCCACTATGGACTGGACTCTCACACTATTATGTTAGATCCACTAGGGACTGGACTCTCACTATTATGTTGGATCCACTATGGACTGGACTCTCACTATTAAGTTAGATCCACTATGGACTGGACTGTCACTATTATGTTAGATCCACTATGGACTAGACTCTCACTATTATAGATCCACTATGGACTGGACTCTCACAATTATGTTAGATCCACTATGGACTGTACTCTCACTATTATGTTAGATCCACTATGGACTGGACTCTCACACTATTATGTTAGATCCACTATGGGCTGGACTCTCACTATTATGTTAGATCCACTATGGACTGGACAGTTTGAACATCAAATATGTTGTCTTTGTAGAAAATTCAACTGAATATGGGTTGAAAATGAATTCATTGTGTTCTGTTTATATTTACATCTAACACAATTTCCCAACTCCTATGGAAACGGGGTTTGTACATTGCATCCGGTCTCCACTAGGGTGTGGGTTACCCACATTTGGGGTCCTCTCTAAGGTTTCTCATCGACGTCCCACTGGGCTGTGAGTATTTCCTTGCCCTTTTGTGGATATTGTTGTGGCTTGTGCAGCCCTTTGAGACATTTGGGATTTAGGGCTGTATAGATAAACATTGATTGATTGATTGATTGAAGCCACAACAACATCCTCGGTTCCCCCATAAGGGCAAGGAAAAAAAATCACAACCCAGTGGGATGACAGTCCAATCCATAGTGGATCCAACATAATAGTGAGAGTCCAGTCCATAGTGGATCCAACATAATAGTGAGAGTCCAGTCCATAGTGGCTCTAACATAATAGTGATCGTCCAGTCCATAGTGGATCCAACATAATAGTGAGAGTCCAGTCCATAGTGGATCTAACATAATAGTGAGAGTCCGATCCATAGTGGATCTAACATAATCTGGCTCTAGAGCCATAGGTTCCCTACCCCTGGGCTAGAGTATACAAATGACGGCTTGTGCAGGCCTTTGAGACGCTTGTGATTTAGGGCTATATAGATAAAAAATGATTGATTGATTGATTGATTGATTGATTGATTGATTGATTGATTGATTGATTGATTGATTGATTGATTGATTGATTGATTGGTCTCCAAAATTCTGAAATCTTTACCTGGACAGATTTGGCCCCCAGTGACAATATCTTTAACTTGAATGCTCAGCAGGATTCAGTCAAGTTGTTTGTGTTTACACAGCCCAACAACAACACACGCTATGAGTTTCCATGGTAACGCTGAAACCTCAGCCCAAATAACTTCAAACAGGGATGACACTAGCAGGGATGAATGAGTTAGTGATGATGAGGCTGCAGAGTTGTGGACTCACCGTACAACATGGCCTCCAACTTCTTCCTATTGATCCTGAACCTCTCCTCCACCCACTCGGGGTCCGAACTCTGGCCTTCCTCCCCCTCGTCCTGCCTCTGCCCCGCTGTGTCTTCCTCCTCCTCCTCCTCATCCTCCCTGTCAAAACGGGCCTCGCTGGGCTCAGGCTTCGCCGCTGAGCCGGGTTCTACGCTAGTTTCCGGGTCAGGCTCTGGGAGCGCTACGGCGGCCGGGCCGGGAGAACTCTCCTCGGTGCTGGTGGTGTTGGCCATAGCAGGACTGAAGCCCTCGTCAGTGTGTGTGTGTGTGTGTGTGTGAGTGTGTGAGTGTGTGTGTGACCAAGGAGACAAGCAAGGGGTGAAAAGAGACGGAGGGGGAGCTGGAAACACCCCCAATTATGGACCCTCCACCCCTTTCCCGTTATTGACTTCTCTTCTCCTGAGCCGTGTGAGTTCCACAGTGTTGAAAGGAGGCAGTCACTCAGCTCTGGTCACCTCTTCTCCAGCCCAGCAACAATCCACAACAAATCCTGAGTAATAGTCTGCGATAACACACACACACACACACACACACACACACACACACACACATACACACAGAAACACACACACACACACATACACAAACACACGCACACAGACACACACACACACGTACACACACACACAACCACACACACGCGCACACATACACACACACACACACGCACACAGACAAACACACACATGCAAACGCACACGCAAACGCACACACACATACACACACACATACACACACACACACACACGCATACAAACACATATATACACACACAGACACACACACACACACATACATACACACACACGCACACACACACATACACACACACGCGCGCACACATACATACACACACACACGCACACACACACACACATACACACAGACACACATACACACAGACACACACACACACACACATACACACACATGCGCACACACACACACGTACACACAGACACACAAACACACACACACATACACACACACGTACACACAGACACACACAAACACACACACACATACACACACACGTACACACAGACACACACACATACACACAGACACACACACACACGCACGCACACACACACGCACACACACACACATACACAGAGACACACACACACACACAGACACACGCACACAGCCACATACACACACACACACATACACACACACACACATACACACAGACACACATACACACACATACACACAGACACACATACACACATATACGCACACACACACATACACACACACACGTACACACAGACACACACATACACACAGACACACGTACACACACGCACACACACACATACACACACGCGCACACACACATACACACAGACACACGCATACACACATATACGCACACACACACATACACACACACACGTACACACAGACACACACATACACACAGACACACATACACACACGCACGCACACACATACACACAGACACACATACACACATGCACGCACACACACACATACACACAGACACACATACACACATCCACACACACACACACACACAGACACACACACACACGCACACACGCACACACAAACACACACATACACACACGCACACACACATGCACAAAAGCATCCTCACGCCAGAGCTCACAGCTAACAAAATAATCGGGGTGTCCTGTGGAGGTTCCGCAACATCTGCCCATGGTCTCCTCACACTGAGCGGAATGTTGTGACAGTCAGTGCCGTTTTAATGTTGTTTTTTTGAAAACATTCATGCCACTTAAGTCACATGAAATAGGACAAATATTTTTTTCAATTATGATATTAGGCCAAAGATGTACAAAATTTGGGCTTGGGAGCCACATTTGGGGGGGAAAAAATTGGCCAGGGGCCGAAAGCCGACTACATGTAAAGTATATATATATATATATATATATATATATATATATATATATATATATATATATATATATGTCTTGATTGGATTATCCAGAGAATAGTGCTCGATACCGTGGTAGAGCGCAAAATGTATGTGTGGGAAAAATCACAAGACTCCTTCATCTCTACAGAACTGTTTCATGAGGGGTTCCCTCAATCAAATCTCCTAATGATTGAGGGAACCCCTCATGAAACAGTTATGTAGAGATGAAGGAGTCTTGTGATTTTTCCCACACATACATATATATATATAAATAAAAAACCCTGTTTCCATATGAGTTGGGAAATTGTGTTCGATGTAAATATAAACAGAATACAATGATTTGCACATCCTTTTCAACCCATATTCAGTTGAATATGCTACAAAGACAACATATTTGATGTTCAAACTGATAAACATTTTTTTTTTTTTGTAAATAATGATTAACTTTAGAATTTGATGCCAGCAACACGTGACAAAGAAGTTGGGAAAGGTGGCAATAAATACTGACAAAGTATAGGAATGCTCATCAAACACTTATATGGAACATCCCACAGGTGTGCAGGCTAATTGGGAACAGGTGGGTGCCATGATTGGGTATAAAAGCAGCTTCCCAAAAAATGCTCAGTCTTTCACAAGAAAGGATGGGGCGAGGTACACCCCTTTGTCCACAACTGCGTGAGCAAATAGTCAAACAGTTTAAGAACAACGTTTCTCAAAGTGCAATTGCAAGAAATTTAGGGATTTCAACATCCACGGTCCGTAATATCATCAAAAGTTTCAGAGAATCAGGAGAACTCACTCCTCGTAAGCGGCGTGGCCGGAAACCAACATTGAATGACCGTGACCTTCGATACCTCAGACGGCACTGTATCAAAAAACGACATCAATCTCTAAAGGATATCACCACATGGGCTCAGGAACACTTCAGAAAACCACTGTCACTAAATACAGTTGGTCGCTACATCTGTAAGTGCAAGTTAAAGCTCGACTTTACAAAGCGAAAGCCATTTATCAACAACATCCAAAAACGCCGCCGGCCTCTGTGGGCCTGAGATCATCTAAGATGGACTGATGCGAAGTGGAAAAGTGTTCTGTGGTCTGACGAGTCCACATTTCAAATTGTTTTTGGAAATATTCGACATTGTGTCATCCGGACCAAAAGAAAAGAGAACCATCCAGACTGTTATCGACGCAAAGTTGAAAAGCCAGCATCTGTGATGGTATGGGGGTGCATTAGTGCCCAAGGCATGGGTAACTTACACATCTGTGAAGGCACCATTAATGCTGAAAGGTACATACAGGTTTTGGAACAACATATCCTGCCATTTAAGCGCCGTCTTTTTCATTGACGCCCCTGCTTATTTCAGCAAGACAATGCCAAGCCACATTCAGCACGTGTTACAACAGCGTGGCTTCGTAAAAAAAGAAGAATGCGGGTACTTTCCTTGCCCGCCTGCAGTCCAGACCTGTCTCCCATGGAAAATGTGTGGCGCATTATGAAGCATAAAATACGACAGCAGAGACCCCGGACTGTTGGACGACTGACGCTCTACATAAAACTGTCATGCCTGTTAATCTGGGTTTATGTTTGATCATGTTATGTTTTGTTTTTGGACTCTTGTTTCCCGTTTTGCACTTCCTGGTTTTGTTGGTTTCCATAGTTACTCATTAGTTTCCACCTGGTCGCCAAGTCACGCCCCTGCCCTCTGTGACGCTTGTGTGGCATTGTAATGCCGGATTGGTTCTTCCGGGGATGCGTCGAAGCGATGAACACAACAAGGTAAGTTATAAATGGATTTATTAAATAATAAAAGGCTAGGAACAAAAACACTGCTGTAAAGAGAAAGCAAACCAAAAACAGAAAAACACTTCCTCAGCATGTGAGCTGGAATAAACAAATGGCTTAGCGTAAAAGCTAGCGAGAATATACATACAAAGATGAAGGTCGAGAGTCGTCACTGTTGCGCGTGGGCAAATTAGGATCCGAGGAAGACTGAACAGAAAAGGCTGGCTTATAAAGGAGGGTGATTAGCTGAAGCAGGTGTGCGGTACGAGTGTAGCAGGTGAACTAATGAGTAACCAGAGTGATGGGCAAAACAGGAAATAAACGGGTCAGACTGAGAATGAAAACAAAAATGGAAATAACAAACATGTGAAGATCTGAGCAGCAGATCGCAACACCCTCAGCCCTACACCTGTTTCTCATCATCATAGTCACTATTTAAGTCATTTGTTTTCTGTTCCTCGGGCGGGGAACTTTGCTCACGCTGTAGTACTTGCGACCTACTTCCTTCGTGTCCTCGATCACATGCCACGCACCTTGCTATTCATGCCCCTTGTTTTTGGTCACAGTAAGTGTTTTGTTTTAGTCGTTCATAGCCATGCCATCGTGCTGTTTTTGTTTATAGTTCATTATTATTCATGCCATCGAGCAAGCGTTTTGGTTTCTAGTTTATAGTTATAGCCTGGGTTCTAGTCTTTTGTTTCATAGCCAAGTTTTGCGCCCACGAGCACGCCACTTGTTTGCCTGTTGTTTTAGTCTGTTTGTTTATTAATCAATACACATGTACCTTAATTCACGCCTGGCTCGTCCAAAACTCCCTCTGCGTCGAAGAAGCAAAATAAATCCAAGTCAAAGTCCTGACAAAAACAAGAATGGGAAAGAATTCCACTTTCAAAGCTTCAACAATTAGTTTTCTCAGTTCCCAAACGTTTATTGAGTGTTGTTAAAAGAAAAAGTGATGTAATACAGTGGTGAGCATGCCCTTTCCCAACTACTTTGGCATGTGTTGCAGCCATGAAATTCTAAGTTAATTATTATTTGGGAAAAAAAATTTTTTAGGAGTTTGAACATCAAATATGTTGTCTTTGTAGCATATTCAACTGAATATGGGTTGAAAAGGATTTGCAAATCATTGTATTCTGTTTATATTTACATTTAACACAATTTCCCAACTCATATGGAAATGGGGTTTGTATTTGTGTGTTAGTAATCAAATAGAGCTGGTAAAATAAAAATAATAAATAAACACCCAACTTATACTTGTCGGTGCGTTTTTGTTATTAGGAAAGTGCAGGTCAGAAGCACAAACAAAGTCTAAAAAGTGTCTTTTAGGCAGGATTTAATGACATTTTGCCTCAAAAAAAAAAACCTGGTGAATAGACTGGATGATGGTGTCTCGCCATGGCAACGGCTCAAGAAGTCCACTATTCAAGGTTGACTCTGAATTCAGAGCCACAGACACGGTGAGCCCTGCACCCCAGTTTAGATCCGCCTGACTGGAAAAGTGTTTGTTTCCACTAAAACGTGTCGGTGCCTGCGTCACTTCTTTGACCCTCAGACTCTGCAAAGAAAGGTGGTGCTTATCGTGCAGGGTGCCAGGTTCAAACCACATCACACTTAGATGAGACAAAGAAAAAGGAAATTGAAAAAATAGACAATATTATAAATAACGACTATTTTATTTTACATTCTTCATGTGCAAAACCAGAAACCAGTGAAGTTGGCAAGTTGTGTAAATGGTAAATAAAAACAGAATACAATGATTTGCAAATCTTTTTCAACTTATATTCAATTGAATAAACTGCAAAAACAAGATACTTAATGTTCGAACTGGTAAACTTAGTTATTTTTTTCAAAAATGAGCTCATTTGGAATTTCAAAAAAAGCTGGCACAAGTGGCAAAAATGACTGAGAAAGTTGAGGAATGCTTGTTAAACACTTATTTAAGAAGAAGGATAGCTCAGTGGTTAACACTGCTGAATTGGAAAAAGAGGTACTGGGTTCAAATCCCACTCTGGTTAACAGTATTTAGGGACGGCGTGGCGCAGTAGGAGAGTGACCGTGCGCAACCCGAGGGTCACTGGTTCAAATCCCGCCTAGTACCAACCTCGTCACGTCCGTTGTGTCCTGAGCAAGACACTTCACCCTTGCTCCTGATGGGTGCTGGTTGGCGCCTTGCATGGCAGCTCCCTCCATCAGTGTGTGAATGTGTGTGTGAATGGGTAAATGTGGAAGTAGTGTCAAAGCGCTTTGAGTACCTTGAAGGTAGAAAAGCGCTATACAAGTACAACCCATTTATCATTTATTTTATTTATCATTTATTTGGAACGTCCCACAGGTGAACGGGCTAATTGGGAACAGGTGGGTGCAATGATTGGGTATGAAAGCAGCTACCATGAAAGGATGGGGCGAGGGTCATCACTTTGTGAACAAATGCGTGAGTAAATTGCTTAAAAGCAACATTTCCCCATCAGCTATTGCAAGAAATTTCGTGATTTCACCATCTACGGTCCGTAATATCATCAAAAGGTTCAGAGAATCTGGAGAAATCACTGCACGTAAGGCTGAAAACCAACATTGAATGCCCGTGACCTTCCATCCCTCAGGCGGTACCGCATCAAACAATGACATTAGTGTGTAAAGGATATCAACACATGGACTCAGGAACACTACAGAAAACCACTGTCAGTAACTACAGTTGATCGCTACATCTATAAGTGCAAGTTAAAACTCTACCATGCAAAGCCAAAGCCATTTATCAACAACACCCAGAAACACCGCCGGGCCCGAGCTCATCTCAGATGAACTGATGCAAAGTGGAAAAATGTTCTGTGGTCTGACAAGTCCGCATTTCAAAGTTTTTGTAAAATGTGTGTGAATGTGAGTGTGAATGTTGTCTATCTATCTGTGTTGGCCCTGTGATGAGGTGGCGACTTGTCCAGGGTGTACACCGCCTTCCGCCCGATTGTAGCTGAGATAGGCGCCAGCACCCCCGCGACCCCAAAAGGGAATAAGCGGTAGAAAATGGATGGATGGATGTAAAATGTGGACGGCGTGTCTGCCGGAACGAAGGCAGCTCAGTTGCCAGAATTTTACTGTAAAATTTACATTTGTTTTTTTTACTGTAAATAAAGTCCGAGTCCGTGGTTTTCGCCCGGAAAAGGGTGGAGTGGCATCTCCGGGTTGGGGAGGAGACCCTGCCCCAAGTGGAGGAGTTCAAGTACCTAGGAGTCTTGTTCACGAGTGGGGGAAGAGTGGATCGTGAGATCGACAGGCGGATCGGTGCGGCGTCTTCAGTAATGCGGACGCTGTATCGATCCGTTGCAGTGAAGAAGGAGCTGAGCCGGAAGGCAAAGCTCTCAATTTACCTGTCGATCTACGTTCCCATCCTCACCTATGGTCATGAGCTTTGGGTCATGACCGAAAGGACAAGATCACGGGTACAAGCGGCCGAAATGAGTTTGGGGCTCTCCCTTAGAGATAGGGTGAGAAGTTCTGCCGTCCGGGAGGAACTCTAAGTAAAGTTGCTGCTCTTCCACCTGGAGAGGAGCCAGATGAGGTGGTTCGGGCATTTGGTCAGGATGCCACCCGAACGCCTCCCTAGGGATGTGTTTCAGACATGTCCAGCCAGTAGGAGGCATCAAGGAAGACCAAAGACATGTTGGGAAGACTATATCTGGCCTGGGAACGCCTCGGGATCCCCCGCGAAGAGCTAGACAAAGTGGCTGGGGAGAGGGAAGTCTGGGCTTCCCTGCTTAGGCTGCAGCCCCCGCGACCCGACCTCGGAAAAGCGGAAGAAGATGGATGGATGCATACTGAATAAAAAAACAAAAATGCATTTTTACAGTAAAATTTTGGCACCTGAGCTGCCAGTTTGTTTGTTTTTTTGTTTTTTTTGTTTTTTACCACAAATCAACAAAAGTAGATTTTTTGATTGTATTACTGTAAATGCCAAAACAGCCGCACAGTTTATTACAGTAATAAAAAAGTACATTTTTTTTCATTTAGAGAAAAATGCTGTAAAAACCACAGTAAATTTCACAATTTTACCATTAAATCTACTGCTGCTTTTACATTGCACAATTTTAAGGATACCTTGTTTTGAAATTATTATTAGTAGCATTTAATTTTATTTAAAAAAATGGTTTGAATGTTTCATAAAATATTTTTGCATAACTAGACAATATTTAAGTTATCATCATTTCCGATTTCGATTAATACAACTAGTACATATATTTTTTCCCCCACCAAAATATAAAGAAAGAATACATTTAGTAAGACAAGATGCAGGTTTTTTTTTCATACATATTATTTCCAGGCTTTCCTGGGCCAAAAGAGTTTGACATTTGTGTGTTACAATGACTAAAAACATTTGAATCACAAAACCATATTCAGTTCAATCAATCAATCAATCAATGTTTATTTATATAGCCCCAAATCACAAATGTCTCAAAGGACTGCACAAACCATTACGACTACAACATCCTCGGAAGAACCCACAAAAGGGCAAGGAAAACTCACACCCAGTGGGCAGGGAAAATTCACATCCAGTGGGACGCCAGTGACAATGCTGACTATGAGAAACCTTGGAAAGGACCTCAGATGTGGGCAACCCCCCCACTCTAGGGGACCGAAAGCCATGGATGTCGAGCGGGTCTAACATGATACTGTGAAAGTTCAATCCATAGTGGCTCCAACACAGCCGCGAGAGTTCAGTTCAAGCGAATCCAAGACAGACGCGAGAGTCCCGTCCACAGGAAACCATCTCAAGCGGATCAGCAGCGTAGAGATGTCCCCAACCGATACAGGCGAGTGGTCCATCCTGGGTCCCGACGAGCGGTCCATCCTGGGTCTCGACTCTGGACAGCCAGTACTTCATCCATGGTCATCGGACCGGACCCCCTCCACAAGGGAGGGGGGGACATAGGAAAAAGAAAATAAGCGGCAGATCAACTGGTCTAAAAAGGAGGTCTATTTAAAGGCTAGAGTATACAGATGAGTTTTAAGGTGAGACTTAAATGCTTCTACTGAGGTAGCATCTCAAACTGTTACCGGGAGGGCATTCCAGAGTACTGGAGCCCCAACGGAAAACGCTCTATAGCCCGCAGACTTTTTTTGGGCTCTAGGAATCACTAATAAGCCGGAGTCTTTTGAACGCAGATTTCTTGCCGGGACATATGGTACAATACAATCGGCAAGATAGGCTGGAGCTAGACCGTGTAGTATTTTATACGTAAGTAGTAAAACCTTAAAGTCACATCTTAAGTGCACAGGAAGCCAGTGCAGGTGAGCCAGTATAGGTATATATGTATGTATATATGTATATAAAGGTATATACAGTACAGGCGTAATGTTATCAAACTTTCTTGTTCTTGTCAAAAGTCTAGCAGCCGCATTTTGTACCAACTGTAATCTTTTAATGCTAGACATGGGGAGACCCGAAAATAATACGTTACAGTAATCGAGACGAGACGTAACAAACGCATGGATAATGATCTCGGCGTCTTTAGTGGACAAAATGGAGCGAATTTTAGCGATATTACGGAGATGAAAGAAGGCCGTTTTAGTAACGCTTTTAATGTGTGACTCAAAGGAGAGAGTTGGGTCGAAGATAATACCCAGATTTTTTTCAGAGTCACCTTGTTTTATTATTTGGTTGTCAAATGTTAAAGTTGTATTATTAAATAGAGCAGGACCGATAATCAGCATTTCCGTTTTTTTGGCATTAAGTTGCAAAAAGTTAGCGGACATCCATTGTTTGATTTCATTAAGACACGCTTCCAACTGACTACAGTCCGGCGTGTTGGTCAGCCTTAGGGGCATGTAGAGTTGGGTGTCATCAGCATAACAGTGAAAGCTAATACCGTATTTGCGTATGACGTCACCCAGCGGCAGCATGTAGATGCTGAAGAGTACAGGGCCAAGGACCAAACCCTGGGGAACTCCACACGTTACCTTAACATAGTCCGAGGTCACACTGTTATGGGAGACGCACTGCATCCTATCAGTAAGATAAGAGTTAAACCAAGACAGGGCTGAGTCTGACATACCAATTCGTGTTTTGATACGTTCTAATAAAATATTATGATCGACGGTATCGAAAGCAGCGCTAAGATCGAGGAGCAGCAACATAGATGACGCATCAGAATCCATCGTTAGCAATAGATCATTAGTCAATTTTGCGAGGGCTTTCTCAGTCGAGTGATTTGCCCTGAAACCGGATTGAAAGGTTCCACATAGATTGTTAGACGCTAAGTGTTCATTTAGCTGCTCTGCAACAATTTTTTCGAGGATTTTCGAAATAAAGGGAAGGTGAGACACCGGTCGGTAGTTTACCATGAGGTCAGGATCGAGGTTAGGTCTTTTAAGGAGAGGATGAATAACCGCTTTTTTGAATGCAACGGGAACAGTGCCCGAGGAAAGCGATAAGTTTATAATATTTAGTACTGATGGACCTAATAATACAAAAAGCTCCTTGATAAGTTTCCCAGGAAGTGGGTCAAGTAAACATGTTGTTTGTTTTATTCCATTTACACGTTGTAACAATCCTTCTAATGTTATTTCCTCAAAACGAGAGAAACTATTTTGGAGGGCAGTATCCGCCGTATATACAATCGTATCTGTGTTACTATAACCCCGTTGTAGCTGGGACGCATTGTCTTTAATCTCCTTTCTAATAAGTTCAATTTTCTTATTAAAGAACTTCATAAAGTCATCTGCCGAATGGGTGGAGCTACTGGAAGGAGTCCCTTGTTGGGTTAGCGATGCTACTGTACTAAACAAAAAGTTAAGAATAACTTGAGCTGCATGCAGTAAAATTTCTTTCTGTCCAAATTGAAATCAACTTTTTGAACTGCTGCCCTCGGGCAGGAGATACAGGACAATAAAATGCCGGACAAACAGATTTAAGAACACTTTTTACCTGAGAGCAATGGTGTCACTGAACACAAGACAATAATGACCGTGCATGTGAGTTGTGTGCTTGGTATTTTTGCATGTTTTATGTATTTTTATCTATTTATCTACGTTATGTTTTTATGCGTTATTATGAATTTGCACTAAATTAGTTTTTGCCTACAATTTCGATGTACATTGTACAATGACAATAAAGATATATTATGTTGTATTCTATTCTATTCTAAATACATTTCTTATGAAAGATGAAGTGGCTTGTATTTCCAAGCTTTCGGAGGCCACATAAAACGATGGTAGCAGGTGGAACAAGATGAAGCCAGGGTGTGTTCTGTCCTTGGTGATGCTTTTTGCTTTCTTGAGACAACGGGAGTTACGTAAATCCTTCAGGGAGGGCAGGGGGCAGCCTATGTTTTTTTTTCCACACCTACGCGGTCCTCTCCAAGGTTCCTCATAGTCATCATTGTCACTGTCACCGACGTCCCACTGGGGTGAGTTTTCCTTGCCCTTATGTGGGCTCTACTGAGGATGTCGTTGTGGTTTGTGCAGCCCTTTGAGACACTGGTGATTTAGGGCTATATAAATAAACATTGATTGGTTTATTGATAATATTAATAATGTTTTTTGTGTTTTTTTACATATTATATCCAGGGGAAGCACGGTGGCAGAGGGGTTAGTGTGTCTGCCTCACAATACGAAGGTCCTGAGTAGTCCTGGGTTCAAACCTGGGCTCGGGATCTTTCTGTGTGGAGTTTGCATGTTCTCCCCGTGACTGCGTGGGTTCCCTCCGGGTACTCCGGCTTCCTCCCACCTCCAAAGACATGCACCTGGGTATAGGTTGATTGGCAACACTAAATTGACCCTAGTGTGTGAATGTGAGTGTGAATGTTGTCTGTCTATCTGTGTTGGCCCTGTGATAAGTGGCGACTTGTCCAGGGTGTACCCGGACTTCCGCCTGATTGTAGCTGAGATAGGCACCAGCGCCCCCCGCGACCCCAAATGGAATAAGCGGTAGAAAATGGATGAATGGATGGATTCTATTTCCAGGCTTTTGAGGGCTTCCAGTTTGACACCTGTGATCTCGGCTGTTGAGTTTCGTTTTTAACATTCTCTACAAGTGGTGTGCCACTGGATTTTTTCCCAATAAAAAAAAGGTGACTTGGCTCAAAAAAGGTTTAAAACAGTGGTCCCCAACCACCGATTGGTACCGGGCCGCAGAAGAATCTTTTATTAAAAAACATATATATATATATATATATATATATATATATATATATATATATATTTTTTTTTTTTAATTAAATCAACATAAAAAAACACAATATACACTTACAATTAGTGTACCAACCACAAAAACTTCCCTTTTTCATGACAAAAACGTCCCTTTTTCATGACAAAGAAAAAAAAAAAAAATTATTAAGCGTTGACCGGTCCGCGGATACAAAAAGGTTGGGGACCACTGGTTTAAAATGATGTCACTTCTTCTTCCGTTACTTTTTTTGGCCACACGATGTCGCTGCAGCCCGGCTTGAACAAAGAGCGCGATTGCGTCATGTGAATCCGTCAATCACTTCCGGGTCGCCGTCGCTTTTTGAAGACAGTCGTTTCTTCTTGTGTTTACTAAATACATACTTTTACTTCATAACCGCCGTGGAAACTTACAAATGTCTCCTGGAATGTCTTCCAAGTGGACACAATTCGTCCTGTGAGGGAGGACGAGCAGCATGTGGAGAGCTAAAGGACTCTTGTGGCGAGGTAAGAGCGAACATGAATTGATTAAAGTGGACTCCGACTTAAACATGTTGGAAACTTATTCGGGTGTTACCATTTAGTGGTCAAATGTACGGAATATGTACTGTACTGTGCAATCTAATAATAAATGTATCAATCAATCAAACAAAGTCAGTGCTGACTGACACCGACAACTGGCTCACAACACACCCATTATGTACATCCATTTCCTACCGCTTATTCCCATTGGGGTCGCTGTTCCTATCTCAGCTATTATCTACAATACACTACATATTATATACAATAAAGTACATATCATGTACAATACACTATATAATAAAATAAAATGCCAAGAGTGTGCGTAAGTGTACGGAATAATTTTGGTTGTGCTTACCGACCTCAAAGCTATTTTATTTGGTACATGGTGAAATGATAAATGTGGCCAGTAGATGGCAGTCACACATAAGAGATACGTGTAGACTGCAATATGACTCAAGTAAACAACACCAAAACTGTATAAGTTTTCCGGCGCTCGAAAATCCATCAAAATGTTTTAGTAGTACTTTGGTAAGCTATGAAGCCACACCGCTTAATGGATTGTACTGTGCTTCAACATAGGAGTATTATTATGGTGTGTGTATAAGGTAAGACATTATCTGGTGTTTTATTTCGCAATATTATGCAAAAGCAACTTTTCTTACCTTCTGGTACCTGATGATGTGAATTTGGGATCTGAATAAGTCCTGAAAATTTGTGCGCGTCCGCCTTTGGAGTCGATAAACTTCTTCTTTTTCTCTATCTTCTTGTTATGGGACATTCATCCTCCGCTGTTGCCATTTCTAATATAAAGTAGTGTAAAGTACTTACTTATATCTGTCAGTAAACTCGCCATGTAAGCGCTAAAAACATACCGGTGTAGTGAGTTTACATTATTCACCCAAGGAACTTTAGTTATTAGAGAGTTTCAGTTGGACGGTTTCTCACGGGACACATTTCTGGCGTTGTTGTTGCACTAGGGCAGTGTTTTTCAACCTTTTTTGAGCCAAGGCACATTTTTTTAAATTAAAGAAATCCAGAGGCACACCACCAGAAGAAAACATTAAAAAATAAAACTCAGTAGTCGATATTGACAGTAAAAAGTATTTCTCGCCATTTGTGGATATGACTTTAAAGCGGGGGTCACCAACCTTTTTAAAACCAAGAGCTACTTGTTGGGTACTGATTAATGCGAAGGGCTACCAGTTTGATACACACTTAAATAAATTGTCAGAAATAGCCAATTTTCTTAATTTATCTTTCATAAATAAATCTATATATATATATATTAAAAAAAGGGTATTTCTGCCTGTCATTCTGTCGTATATTTTTTTTCCTTTTACGGAAGGTTTTTTGTAGCGAATAAATAATGAAAAAAACACTTAATTGAACGGTTTAAAAGAGGAGAAAACACAAAAAAATTAAAATGTAATTTCGAAACATAGTTTATCTTCAATTTCGACTCTTTAAAATTCAAAATTCAACCGTGAAAAATGAAGAGACAAACTAACTATTTCGAATCGTTTTGAAAAAAATTCAAAAAAGAATTCATGGAACATCATTAGTAATTTTTCCTGATTAAGATTAATTTTGAAATTTTGATGACATGTTAGTAATAGGTTAAAATCCAATCTGCACTTTGTTAGAATATATAACAAATTGGACCAAGCTATATTTCTAACAAAGACAAATCATTATTTCTTCTAGATTTTCCAGAACAAAATTTTTTAAAAGAAATTCAAAAGACTTTGAAATAAGATTTAAATTTGATTTTAAAGATTTTCTAGATTTGCCAGAATAATTTTTTGGAATTTTAATCATAACAAGTTTGAAGAAATATTACACAAATATTGAATAATTAAATTAAAATGTATTTATTATTCTTTACAATATAAAAACATTTTTTAATATTGATTTAAATTGTCAGGAAAGAAGAGGAAGGAATTTAAAAGGTAAAAAGGGATATTTGTTTAAAAATGCTAAAATCATTTTTAGGTTGTATTTTTTCTCTAAAATTGTCTTGCTGAAAGTTATAAGAAGCAAAGTTAAAAAAAATTAATTAATTTATTTAAACAAGTGAACACCAAGTCTTTAAAATATTTTTGGGGATTTTCAAATTCTATTTGAGTTTTGTCTCTCTTAGAATTAAAAATGTCGAGCAATGCGAGACCAGCTTGCTAGTAAATAAATACAATTTAAAAAATAGAGGCAGCTCACTGGTAAGTGCTGCTATTTTGGACAAGTTGGTAGAGAAGGCCAGTAATGTAATGGGAGTGGAGCTGGACTCTTTGGCGGTGGTGTCAGAGAGAAGAAGTCTAGCACAACTCCTAGCCATTATGGCCAACACCTCCCACCCACTACACTCGGACCTTGCGGAGGTAATGAGCACGTTCAGTGGAAGGCTCAGACTCCCTAAATGCAACACGGAACGACACAGGAAGTCCTTCATACTGACAGCCATCAGACTGTATAATGCATATGTTCCTTGACTGCACTTAAATGTAGAATATATGTAAAATATATTTATACTATTCATATATTATATATTAGGTATATATATAATATATGTTATATATTATTTATTATTATTATTGTCTATTGTGAGCAAACTGTGGTTCTGAATTTCCCACATGGATCAATAAAGTACTTTATATTCTATTCCATTGTATTCTATTCTATCTGAGCTATTTTTAGAACAGGCCAGCGGACAACTCATCTGGTCCTTACGGGCGACCTGGTGCCCGCAGGCACCGCATTGGTGATCCCTGCTTTATATCATGTACGCTACATATTATGTACAATACAGGACATATGATGCACAATACAGTATATATAATGTACAATACAATACATATACTATACAGTACATATTATGTACAATGCTGCACATATGTACAATACAGTACATATTATGTACAATACAGTACATAATCTCTGATCAAACTCCACTTAATTATTTGTGTTTGTGTGACATTAATGACCACAATTGTTGATTTTGTTTGAAAATGTTGTATTTGTAGGCTCAAGGTGAGCATTTAGCAATTTCCTGTTGTAGTTCCTCAGCTGTTACACTGGGGTTTTTCCCCACTGTACGCTTCAAATACCGGACAGCTGTTGCACACAGCATCCTCTTTCTACCACGCCCAGGTAGTGTTTCCACTGTGCCTTTAGCTTTAAACTTGCGAATTATGCTCCCAACTGTGTCTCTTGGAATGTGTAATGTCTTTGCTATTTTCTTTTATCCATATCCTTTCTTATGAAGAGAAATTACCTCCTCTCTTGACTTCTTTGACCACTCCGTGGACTTTACCACGTTGCAAATACACCATTGACCATCTACAAAAAGCTGAGCGTCACAGTTAATTGTTGCTCGTTATGGTTCTAATCACATCTACAGGTATTTTCAACACCTGATTGAAAAGACTTTATTCAAATTCTGTTTTTAAGAGTTATGATCTTCAAGGGGTTGAATAATTTTGTCAATGAGATATTAAGAGAAATGACACTGTTGGTATGTTACAAAATATATTGTAATTCAAATTGCATTTGTCTATTTAATGCATCTTTATTTGATATGACTATAAACAAAATATGTAATAAATGTCCTACTTGCTAAAACACCAACATTGTGTGGGGGTTGAATAATTTTGATCACAACTGTGTGTGTGTGTGTATATATATATATATATATATATATATATATATATATATATATATATATATATATATATATATATATATATATATATATATATATATGTATGTGTGTATACGTATGTATGCATGTATGTATGTATATATATATATATCCATCCATCCATCCATCTTCTTCGGCTTATCCGAGGTCGGGTCACGGGGGCAACAACCTAAGCAGGGAAACCCAGACTTCCCTTTCCCCAGCCACATCGTCCAGCTCTTCCCGGGGGATCCCGAGGCGTTCCCAGGCCAGCTGGGAGACATAGTCTTCCCAACGTGTCCTGGGTCATCCCCGTGGCCTCCTACCGGTTGGACGTGCCCTAAACACCTCCCTAGGGAGGCGTTCGGGTGGCATCCTGACCAGATGCCCGAACCACCTCATCTGGCTCCTCTCCATGTGAAAGAGCAGCAGCTTTACTTGTAGTTCCTCCCGGATGGCAGAGCTTCTTACCCTATCTCTAAGGGAGAGCCCAGCCACACGGCGGAGGAAACTCATTTCGGCCGCTTGTACCCGTGATCTTATCCTTTCGGTCATAACCCAAAGCTCATGACCATAGGTGAGGATGGGAACGTAGATCGACCGGTAAATTGAGAGCTTTGCCTTCCGGCTCAGCTCCTTCTTCACCACAACGGATCGGTACAACGTCTGCATTACTGAAGACGCCGCACCGATCCGCCTGTCGATCTCACGATCCACTCTTCCCTCACTCGTGAACAAGACTCCTAGGTACTTGAACTCCTCCACTTGGGGCAGTGTCTCCTCCCCAACCCGGAAATGGCATTCCACCCTTTTCCGGGCGAGAACCATGGACTCGGACTTGGAGGTGCTGATTTTCATTCTGGTCGCTTCACACTCGGCTGCAAACCGATCCAGTAAGAGCTGAAGATCCCGGTCAGATGAAGCCATCAGGACCACATCATCTGCAAAAAGCAGAGACCTAATCCTGCGGTCACCAAACCGGAACCCCTCAACGCCTTGACTGCGCCTAGAAATTCTGTCCATAAAAGTTATGAACAGAATCGGTGACAAAGGACAGCCTTGGCGGAGTCCAACTCTCACTGGAAATGTGTTCGATTTATATATATATATATATTTATCGAGTTTTCTGTGGTTTATCCATTTTACAGTGCTCAACACCGGGGTAGATCGGAGTATACGTCAGGAATGTGCTGCAAAAATGTAGGTCTCAAGTTTTGAACTGAACTCAGAGAGCTGATACCGTAGTTAATGTGCCACCAGTTGAATAGCTCTGGTCAATGTATATGTTAGTATTATACATGTTTTGCAGTTACAATCGGCCCTCTGAAGGCAGCCGTAATTGTATTGGAATAAATAAAAAAAACTGCATGTCGCTTAGCAAGAAGACTATTCAGTAAGTGAAATTGTGAGTATATTTTCTAATTGATTTCGCCCTCGCAGTGCTGCATCGGTACCACACCAGCCCGCCACTACGTCTGCCTCAGAACCACCAATTCGAAGATGAGGTCATCAACACCTCCACCGTGCTCTCCACATCTCTTAACTCCTCAGACAGCAGGTAACGTCACACTTCGGTTATCTTGCAGAAAGCACATCAGCCCAATGAGACGATCATGATGGTTTGTCTTTTGCTCTTGGGCCAAATCAGCAGCAGGTTGCGTTTAAATCTGCACCATGCCAAAAGTCTGTCTTTTTGAATATAATAACGCTCAGTTTTAAATAATGTTAAATGTTTATCATATCAGTGTTTTGCATTGATTGGCATTCTGTTTGTGGCGATGGAGATGTGTAAAGGGTGTGGTGGGACATCATCATATAATGTCTTTTATAAAGAATAAACAAAAAGTATGCATATATTTAAAGACAAATCTTTTTTTAATAATATCAACATAGCTTTCTCTTGTTCCATTTGATCAATTTTGCTATTTTTTAATTTTTGCTGCTTTTTTTGTGACTACAATCTAACATAGGTTGCACTTTGTACATCACTGATTTATTTACATATATTATTCTGCCCCCCTGAATGAAGGAATTTAGTTTGCCAGTCATCAAAATTTGAGATGAAAAACATTCAACTTGTGGTTGTTTATTGATAGTCTCCACAATTAAGATACTGTAAAACTAAGCACACAAAGGAAAGTACATCAATGTACACATGAAGTGCATCTACATGTTAAACCAACAATACAGTTTGGTATAATCTAAAACAAAATAATGCTGCCATACAGGATAAAGGTTGGGTCTTACGCTGCTAACTTAATGCAAACACAACGGGCTTATTAACATGTTAACAAAAACTAGCAATGTGATCTTTTTAAACTTGTACAAACGTTTCACAGATGAGATTTCAACAGATTGATTGATTGATTGATTGATTGAAGGCTGAAGTTGAACACTTATTGCGCCTAACCCTATAAACAATGTCAAACACAAGATGAGCTTCCAAAAATTATATGAAATTTCCTTTGCACAACATATTATAAATACACCTTGTACACAACATAAACACTGTTCAATTATATACACAGTAAAAAACATGTGAAATATCGTTGTACACGTGTTAGTTAAAGGGGAACATTATCACAATTTCAAAAGGGTTAAAAACAATAAAAATCAGTTCCCAGTGGCTTGTTGTATTTTTTGAAGTTTTTTTCTAAATTTTACACCTCCCGGAATATCCCTAAATAAAGCTTTAAAGTGCCTTATTTTCGCTATCTTCGAAACCACTATCCATTTCCCTGTGACGTCATACAGGGCTGCCAATACAAACAACATGGCGGTTACCACAGCAAGATATAGCGATATTAGCTCGGATTCAGACTCGGATTTCAGCGGCTTAAGCAATTCAACAGATTACGCATGTATTGAAACAGATGGTTGGAGTATGGAGGCAGATAGCGGAAACGAAATTGAAGAAGAAATGGAAGCTATTGAGCGAATCGCTATTGACGCTATTCGGCCATAGCGTGGGTGTACCTAATGAAGTGACCCATAGCATGGCTGCCTTATTAGCATCGCCGGTAAAATGTGCGGACCAAACGATCAGGACTTCCGCATCTTGTGACACTGGAGCAACTTAAATCCGTCGATTGGTAAGTGTTTGTTTTGCATTAAATCTGGGTATCTACTTTCAAATGTACATACAGCTAGCGTAAATAGCATGTTAGCATCGATTAGCGTAGCATGTTAGCATCGATTAGCTGGCAGTCATGCCGTGACCAAATATGTCTGATTAGCACATAAGTCAACAACATCAACAAAACTCACCTTTGTGATTTCGTTGACTTAATCGTTGCAAATGCATCTGCCGGTTATCCTAACATCTCTGTGCCATGTCTGTCTTAGCATCGCCGGTCAAATGTGAAGACACTTTGGTACATTCAATGGGGGTCTGGTGGCAGATTTCTTGCCAGTGGTGCAACTTGAATCCCTCCCTGTTAGTGTTGTTACACCCTCCGACAACACACCGACGAGGCATGATGTCTCCAAGGTTCCAAAAAATAGTCGAAAAAACGGAAAATAACAGAGCTGAGACCCGGTGTTTGTAATGTGAAAATGAATATGGCGGGTGTGTTACCTCGGTGACGTCACGTTCTGACGTCATCACTAAAAGACCGATAAACAGAAAGGCGTTTAATTTGCCAAAATTCACTTGTTTAGAGTTTGGAAATCGGTTGAAAAAACACATGGTCTTTTTTCTGCAACATCAAGGTATATATTGACGCTTGCATAGGTTTGGTGATAATGTTCTCCTTTAAACCTTTGTACCAATAGCATTCTAGTCACTGCCGTTGTGTCCTTGGGCAAGACGCTTTACCCACCTGCTCCCAGTGCCGCCCACACTGGTTTAAATCTAACTTAGATATTGGGTTTCACTATGTAAAGCGCTTTGAGTCACTAGAGAAAAAGCGCTATATAAATATAATTCACTTCACTTCACTATGTTCTTACTTCAAAAGAAAGCTATTAGAATTTTAAATTATGCGGATTATCATGACCATACCAATGCTCTGTTGATTAAATTAAAAACTGCACAATCTTGTTGACCTCAACACTGCTGTTGTGACGTACAAAGCTCATAACCACGTGCGTGCGTGCGTTTGTATGTACAGTGTGTGTTCGTGCGTGCGTACATGCGTTTGTATGTATACTGTGGGGCAAAAAAGTATTTAGTCAGCCTCCGATTGTGCAAGTTCTCCCACTTAAAATGATGACAGAGGTCTGTAATTTTCATCATAGGTACACTTCAACTGTGAGAGACAGAATGTGAAAAAAAAATCCAGGAATTCACACTGTAGGAATTTTAAAGAATTTATTTGTAAATTATGGTGGAAAATAAGTATTTTGTCAACCATTCAAAGCTCTCACTGATGGAAGGAGGTTTTGGCCCAAAATCTCACGATACATGGCCCCATTCATTCTTTCCTTAACACGGATCAATCGTCCTGTCCCCTTACTAGAAAAACAGCCCCAAAGCATTATGTTTCCACCCCCATGCTTCACAGTAGGTATGGTGTTCTTCGGATGCAACTCAGAATTCTTCTTCCTCCAAACACGACAAGTTGACTTTATACCAAAATGGATACATGGATGATACAGCAGAGGGTGTGTGTGTGTGTGTGTGTGTGTGTGTGTGTGTGTGTGTGTGTGTGTGTGTGTGTGTGTGTGTGTGTGTGTGTGTGTGTGCGTGTGCGCGTGCGCGTGTACGTGTACATGTGTGTGTACGTGTACGGCCACCATAACCTTTGGAAATTAATATTGGTTGCTAATTCTCTCTGCTTCTGTGTACATGCATGCTGAATGTATGTGAAACACTGTAAATGCACTATTATTCTGAATATTCCGCCCCTCCAGGTCGGTGTCACAGCTCGGTGTAAAACAAATTTCACCGAGCATGTAGTGATCCTTAGGAAATTCTCATGTTAATGTAGTGTTTGTGACGTCAGCTCCCAGAAAGAAGATGATGGCGAGAGGAGGAAGAAGAAAGAAAGAGCCTTCAAGTTCAGTTCACCTGAGCTGCCACATTACACAGCTCTTGATGCCATGGGTTGGGTGAGTCCAAGTCTTTGCCGTACTAATTTGATGACAATTTTCACATCTCATGTGGGCCTCGATAGAAAATCCATTCAGTCTTCACAAACAAAAGATCTCATCATATGATCTGTCAGTGTAAGACCACAGAGAAAGTGTGCTTCAAAAAAGTTTATTTCACTAAGTGAAGTTATTGGTACAGTACTGTGTGTTTTCAGCTCATTATAATCGTTCCTACTGCGCCCCTTTCTTACTGCTTTGGCTCTCATTTTGAGTTTGTCTCAAATGCTGCATTGTACTATGATAAGAAGCATATCTGCCGAGGTTTGCATTTCAAAATACGTGACATGTTTCCGGAGAAATAAGGGATTTTTATCCAACCCCAATGGTGTGTGCAACGAACCGTGTTTTACTGCCGTGCTTTTATGTTCAAGGCTTGACTTTTGACTGGCTGCAAGAAGTGTGTTAGACTGATGTTTACCAAGTTTGCAGAGGGAAATCTGTGTGAGCGCACGTGCGTGTTGGCGCGTGCGTTTGCATGCTTGCGTCGGGAACAGCGGAGTGCTGAGAGAGATAGCTAAAAAAATATATAAAAATGTCAAAGTGGAAAGAGAGCAAAGAGCCCAAAGAAGATGAGCGAGAGGTTGTTCGATCATTCCAAAATTGAAGACAGACATTGTGGTAAAATGATTGCACTGTCAAACAGAGCTGACATTTCATAATTGCATCCATCCATCCATTTTCTACCGCTCGTCCCTTTCGAGGTGGCGAAAGGTGCTGGAGCCTATCTCAGTTGCATTCGGGCAGAAGGCGGAGCTCACCCTGGACAAGTCGCCACCTCATCGCAGGGCCAACACAGATAGACAGACAACATTCACACTCACATTCACACACTAGGGCCCATTTAGTGTTGCCAATCAACCTATCCCCAGGTGCATGTCTTTGGAGGTGGGAGGAGGCCGGAGTACCCGGAGGGAACCCACGCAGTCACAGGGAGATAAATCGATATAATCGAAATAGTATCAATCTCCCAGAAATTCCCAAGCCATTTTGGCCGATAATGAGCAAGCCAGTGACGTGAACTCTGACGTAGAAGTAGCAAACACAGATTCCTTCCCCATCAACAACAATGCAAATCAAGCAGACTTTGTGAGAGCCAAAAAAATGATTTTTTTTGAGCCCGAACACAAAGAAGATGAGCAATAAGTCTTCGTAGCCAAGTGCTGAACAGGTACAACTTTGTACAGCATATTACAAAAAAAGCTCCCTGCAAATTTAATAGCAGCAAACAATCAGAAACAGAGTAATAATCTATTCTGACAGCTAAAGCCGTTGTTTATGTTTGATTTAATTCCAAATATTTTATCCAAACGCTTCAGGGCATGTGAGGACGTTGTCACTCAAATTATCATGCTTTATCAGAGAGTATTTTTGTTTAGTTTTGTTCTTTTTTCACTATCTGTTAACTGGTTTTAGACCATTTATTTGTTTGTACTTTTTCAATATAATATTCAGTGCTGTAGTTTAATTTAAAGTGCAATTTCAATCCTATGTGCATTTATAAGAAGAAAGACTAAAGGTCATGAGAAAAATCCTTGTATAGTCAAACATTGAGGCTGTAAAGCGTGTTATGTTCAATCAGTCAATCGAACAAGTTAATCGATAAAGCGCTCGATTACTAAAATAATCAATAACTGTAGCTCTAGTTTACAGTCCAATACAAAGAAAAAATATAGCTTGTAAATTTGTTTGTGAGGCCATATATTTTACTTAGCCTTAATCGTTGGTGTTAAGTCAATGCAATGGAATATGATCTTTTAGTATGTGTTTTTGCGAACTGCTAATTTTGTACAAAGTCAGATTCTGCATGTTGTTTAAGATTCTTTGATTTTTCCAGAGTTTGCAAGTAGGAACTGTGGCTTGGAGCTTCGGCTGGGCGATAAGGCCTTTTAATTAATATCTCGATATTTTTAGGCCATGTTACGATAGACAATATATATCTTGATGTTTTACCTTAGCCTTGAATGAACACACGTTGCATATAATCACAGCAGTATGATGATTCTATGTGTCTACATTAAAACATTCTTGTTCATACTGCATTAATATATGCTACTTTTACACTTTCATGCAGAGAGGGAAATCACAACTAAGTCAATTTAGCAAAACTGTATTTTATTAAACAGTTATTAAGCAGTGGCACAGACATTCATGTCGTTTCCAAAACAGAAAGTGCAAGATTGTCAGCGACATTCTTAAACAAGCTATAAGTGCACTTTTGTGCATGATGTCACTAAGATGACATATCAAATCAACACTAAATTAAAGTGTACTTTTTGTACAGAATGCCACTTGAATAGTTTAAAACAAATAAAGTGCACTTTTGTGCATGATGTCACACAAGATATTTCAATAACTGTCAAATAAAAATGAGCTGCATAATAGGAAATCTCCTTCGCTATGTGGTAGGTTCCTGCTGACGTTATCTCCTTCTGTTGACAAATTTTTTCATACGGTGTTGATGTGGAAATAGTTGCTTGACATTTTGTGGGTGTGGCACCGGCCGTACACGTTAGCATGTGGAGTATCAAGCACTCTTCATCCTCTAGCGCAGGGGTGTCAAACTCAAATTCAGAGTGGGC
The DNA here is from genome assembly GCF_033978795.1 of Nerophis ophidion. NCBI lineage: Eukaryota > Metazoa > Chordata > Actinopteri > Syngnathiformes > Syngnathidae > Nerophis > Nerophis ophidion. The sequence continues at coordinate 9,133,368 of NC_084615.1, forward strand.
CAAAATTCTAAACTGAACAAAGCCGCGGGCCAAAGTTGAACAACTTAACCTTTTAATAGTAAACCAAACAAGTTTTGCATTGAATATTGAACAAGCAAGGCTTATATAACTTTATAGTGACATACAAAATCGAGTTTTGTTGGTAGCGGGGGTGTATATTGTTAGTGCTGCAAAAGGTTCTGGGTATTTGTTCTGTTGTGTTTATGTTGTGTTACGGTGCGAACGTTCTACCGAAATGTGTTTGTCATTCTTGTTTGCTGTGGGTTCACAGTGTGGTGTAACAGTGTTAAAGTTGTTTATACGGCCACCCTCAGTGTGACCTGTATGGCTGTTGACCAAGTATGCCTTGCATTCACTTGTGTGTGTGTAGAAGCCGCATATATTACGTGACTGGGCCGGCACGCTGTTTGTATGGAGGAAAAGCGTACGTGACGACAGGTTGTAGAGGATGCTAAAAGCAGTACCTTTAAGGCACGCCCCCAATATTGTTCTCCGGGTGGAAATTTGGGAGAATGGTTGCCCCGGGAGATTTTCAGGGGAGGCACTGAAATTCGGGATTCTCCTGGAAAAACCGGGAGAGTTGGCAAGTATGAGAATTAGCGTTGAATGCGGTGATACAGCGGCACCGCCACTGTATAATACCGGCGGGCCAGCTCTAATGTTATTTTATTATTGCCTCAAGGGCCAAATGAAATTACACGGTGGGCCAAATTTGACCCGCGGGCCAGAGTTTGACACCCATGCTCTAGCGGGTGACTTTTCAAACGATGCTACATTAGCAGTGCTGCTACTTTTTGCAGCAACGCTTTTGCCGCATAAATGTTCAACATATTCCCGATTGAAGACAAACCACCACGATGCACCCCGTGCTGTTTTTCTTGGGAATTACTTTTTCTTCCATTTGTTATCAGATTTGCACCTTCTCTCTCTCTTATATTACCACCCGCACCGCACAGTTAGCATCACAGCAAACGTTACCATGTCTCTACCTCTCTGCTACTTGGGAGCTTGTAACGTTGCACGCGTGACGTATGGAAGAAGATGCACTTGTTTTAAGTCTCTGTGAGAAGGAGAGACAAGAAAGAGTGAGAAACGCCTGTAGTGTAATGCCCGCAGCTAAAAGCAACTGCGTGAGAACCTGTACTCGAATATCACGATATAGTCATTTTCTATATCAAACCCGCAATATATAGGGTTGGGTATTGTTTGAATTCGAACGATTCCGATTCCTTGTTTCGATTCCGATTCCTGACGATTCTCGATTCCAATTCTTCTTGTACCATGCCGGGATCAATGTGTTTGCCAGGTAGTCCCTAGAAGGTGGTATGTATTTTGGGTTGAGAGTTTTCACCATATCCCTGCAAACATAAACAAGCATGTAATTTTGCTGTTACTGTTTAGCCCAGTATCAATTAGCTTAGCTCTAACGTTATTGCTTAACTAACCTAAATGTTGGAGATTCCACCTCTGAAAAGGGATGTAGTCTTTTGACTATGCGTGCAGTGACCTTTCTGTGGCACTCTTCTGTGGCACCGACATCTTCCCCATTGCCGCTACGGTGAACGGAGTACGCTGAGCACATCGCGGAGCCTGGCAGGCAGGTTGTAAATTGTCTATGAAAAAATACGCAGGCTAATTTGTTAGCTGCCTCAATGTTGGCGCAAAACACATTATTTATTGCATATATATTGTTTTACGTACCGGATTCGGACTGCAGTGCAGTCACCGAGGTGCCAGGCTGGGCGTCGGAGCCGGAGCCAGAGGAAGAGGCAGAGGAGGACGGTCGGCGCAGCGCGTCGAAGACGGGAAACGCATTTATTTGTACTCCATGAACTCGGAGGTGTTTCATTATGTTAGATGTGCACCCAGTCCTGTCGCACGTGTTACATTTCGCCGATATTTCATTTTTTTTAGTAAAATAAAGCCTCACTTTCGACCGCCGACACCCGCTATCCATGCTTGACTGACTCGCTCGGCTACATAGGCTCGGCTATGCTAATATTTCCGGCGGTGGGCGCTTCTTCGTTGGTGTTCAGCGGCTTCTTCTTCCGGTCGGCGGACTGGGAATCGAAACTAGGAATCGAAATTTAAACTTTTGAGCGATTCCGGGAGAATCGGAAAGTTAGTCCCGGTTCCAATCGATACTCAATACTCGATACCCAACCCTAGTGATATATAGATATATCGCCCAGCCCTGCTTGGAGCTGTACTTCAGTACTGTACATGTTTACTTAATATAAATTATTTATTTAAATTTTGACGTTACTTTTTAAAATATTTGAATTTCCCTCATAAACAGCAAATTGTTCACAACTGATTAACAGGATTTTCACTGCATCAAAGACCCATTATTCCAGCGGCCTTTGTACAGTATATTTGTAACAAGCTGGCATTACTGACTAAATGAATGTTTTATCCAAAGGGTGCGGCGGCGGTGCTTTTCATGCAGATCTGCCGGAAAGTCCACTCTCAATTCTCTTCGGGCACGGACCCCAGTCCAACCTTGTCGGCACCGTCCACTTCCCACCACTGCGGCTACCGCCTCCTGCTGGAGATCCGTGAGCACTTCATCATAAATAACACAATTCCCATTCATGACACCATTTTGATGCCTATTTGTGTGTGTTCCTTAGTGTCCAGGAAGGATGTGGTTCCAAGAAGAAGTCATGTCTTGTGCCTGCACAGTCAGTCCTCGGATGAGAGCAGCAGTAGTGGTCCAATAGCCAGCAGTGAGCAGAACCACCTGTACACTAACACTTCCACACTAGGCCACCAGGGGCCGCCAGGCGAGGGTTCACCTTTCCAAGGTATGTTCAGTCCTCTGAGATAGACTCTATGCCAGGGGTGCCCATTACGTCGATCGCGATCGACTGGTCGATCTCGGAGGGTGTGTCAGTCGATCTCAAGCCAGGCATTAAAAAATATACATAAAAATGAGCAATCATCAATCATACCAAGACTTCACTTTCGTCAGTTGTTTGACATTCTCGGCACCCGAGGATCTTGTGAGATGACGCTGGCTGCTGCGAGCTCATATTTAAGAAAAAAATCACTAACAGGGCGGACGCAGAGATACACATTTTATTTCTAGAGACTCCGTACCTACTGTCAAAACTCTAAAGACCGGACTGCACAGTTCCTGTCTTCACCATAAAAGACCTGTTTCATCCTGCCTGTGCTAACAAAATAAGAGTCTCAGAAAGCTAGCGTGCACAAGCTAGCAAGCTACGGAGTTTGATGCCAATGTATTTCTCCCCCGCCCTCAGCGACCGCTTTCTCACTTGCTTGCCCACCCGCACACTCACTGACGTCACTCACCTGCTGCCAGACATTAAAGGGCCACACACACATATGCTACTCTCATAACAAAGTGTTTAAAAACGAGTATGCAAGTTGGACAAATGAGATGCCAAATCCAACCACTGTCATGTGGTATTGGACAGAAAGGAGGACTTTTTTTTCCCTCCATTTGAAAATGCGGACTTTATCAGCACCACTGTCTAATTCCAATCAATGCAAGTCATCAGAATCAGGTAATACACCAACTTATATTCTTGTCTTCATGAAAGAAAGGAATCTATGTGTGTTAAACATGCTTGTATTATCATTAAACACCATTAAATTGTTAACAAAAATGTCTCTTTCATAAATAAATAAATATAAATTATAAATAGGAATGAGGTAGATCTCCTCGACTTGGTCAATTGAAAAGTAGCTCGCCTGCAGAAAAAGTGTGAGCGCCCCTGCTCTATGCAATTAAAGCCAATTTGGGGGATTAGTTTGACACACTATTTTCTCTTTAATGATTCATTTCTTTTCTTTTTCTTTTTTTTTGTCCTGTCCTGCTTCTCAGGCAAATCATATAAATGATGTAGATGCCCCTATCGGCTGTTCAGATTTACTTTACGAAAGAGAAGTGTAGGATTCTTCTCTTGTTGCCTTATTTGTATATGACTTTATTAAATGTATTTATATTTTCATTTGGTGCAGCCGGGCCGGAGCAGGAGGCGATAGAAAGAGAAAAAAAGGAAGACACTGGGAAATTGTGGGGATAAGAGGGGGATTAGACAGAGAGATAAACACAGCAACAACAATAGAGCAACATCAGCAAATAGGATATGTACAAATATGATGGTAAAAGTAATAGCAAAGGAGCAGTTAGCGAAATAAATAATAATACAGACATGACAATGAGCATTATTACACTAAAAATGGAGCAATACAAATACCAATAGAAATAGCGCTTTTGATAATGAACAATACCAATAATTTTCCTCTATTATCAACAATACAATTGTTCAAATGCAACAATACTTATACGTAATGATAACTAGAGATACAAAAGAATGCAGAAAAATGGTGGGGAAGAAGGAGAAGCAACCTATATTAACCTTGTAGATTGTTATAGTAACAATAGGTTTAGCTTTGTCAGTGTGCCATGTGTTACCCAGTGACCCCTAGGGCAGGGGTCACCAACCTTTTTGAAACCAAGAGCTACTTCTTGGGTACTGATTAATGCGAAAGGCTACCAGTTTGATACACACTTAAATAAATTGCCAGAAATAGCCAATTTGCTCAATTTACCTTTAAGTCTTTATTATTATTAATAATTAATGATATTTATCTTTGTGGAAACACTGATCATCTTAATGATTTCTCACAATAAATATATATTTTTGATGACATGTTTTAAATAGGTTAAACTCTAATCTGCACTTTGTTAGAATATATAACAAATTGGACCAAGCTATATTTCTAACAAAGACAAATCATTATTTCTTCTAGATTTTCCAGAACAAAAATGTAAAAAGAAATTCAAAAGACTTTGAAATAAGATTTCAATTTGATTCCACAGATTTTCTAGATTTGCCAGAATAATTTTTTTGAATTTTAATCATAAGTTTGAAGAAATATTTCACAAATATTCTTCGTTGAAAAAACAGAAGCTGAAATTAACAATTAAATTAAAATGTATTTATTATTCTTTACAATAAAAAAAAAATACTTGAACATTGTTTTAAATTGCCAGGAAAGAAGGGGAAGGAATTTAAAAGCTAAAAAGGTATGTGTTTAAAAATCCTAAAACCATTTTTAAGGTTGTATTTTTTCTCTAAAATGGTCTTTCTGAAAGTTATAAGAAGCAAAGTAAAAAAATAAACAAATTTATTTAAACAAGTGAAGACCAAGTCTTTAAAATCTTTTCTTGGATTTTCAAATTCTATTTGAGTTTTGTCTCAGTTAGAATTAAAAATGTCGAGCAAAGCGAGACCAGCTTGCTAGTAAATAAATAAAATTTGAAAAATAGAGGCAGCTCACTGGCAAGTGCTGCTATTTGAGCTATTTTTAGAACAGGCCAGCGGGCGACTCATCTGGTCCTTACGGGCGACCTGGTGCCTGCGGGCACCGCGTTGGTGACCCCTGCCCTAGGGCAACAACGTTGATACATGTTTGATGAAACAGGATTATGTGCATGAGTGTAAGTATGTATGTATACGTACTTGTATATGTATATGTATGTTTGTACAGTGTATGTATATGTACAGAATGTGTATATGTACAGTATGTATATATGTATGTTTGTATATGTATCTCTAATGATTAATTTCAAACACAGAGGGGTACTTGGACCTGGCAGCTTCGCACCTGTTGGAAAATGTCTGCAAGAAGGATGAGGCGGAGGTTGAACGTCCTCATGCCAAGGTTCACATTGTCAATTCATAGAATTTTAAATGAATGCTTATATTTGGTTGTGGTTCAGATGTTGTTTTAAGTTGTAGGTGCTGTTGTCCTCTGTTGCTTTCAGGATGTGTTTTCAAGCGAGGAGAGGCTGGCAGAAGCGGCACAGAACCTCAAAAAAGTGGCAGACACCAACATCCCAGTCATCCTAAACATTATTGGTAATCGCACAACTCTTCCTTCTTTAGGCTACGTCCACACATACAGATTTAATGCTCCTACCTCTGGGGTCAAATGTGTTCCCACACACACTGTTAAAAGCTTTCATGCACATGTAAACAAGTTCTAAGTGGCCTAGTGGTTAGAGTATCCGCCCTGAGATCGGTAGGTCGTGAGTTCAAATCCCGGCCGAGTCATACCAAAGACTATAAAAATGGGACCCATTACCTCCATGTTGGGCACTCAGCATTAAGGGTTGGAATTGGGGGTTAAATCACCATAAAATGATTCCCGGGCGCGGCACCTCTGCTGCCCACTGCTTCCCTCACCTCCCAGGGGGTGATCATGGGTCCATCGATCCATCCATCATCTTCTGCTTATCCGAGGTCGGGTCGCGGGGGCAGCAGCCCAGACTTCCCTCTCCCCAGCCACTTCGTCTAGCTCTTCCCGGGGGATCCCGAGGCGTTCCCAGGCCAGCCGGGAGACATGGTCTTCCCAACGTGTCCTGGGTCTTCCCCGTGGCCTCCTACCGGTTGGACGTGCCCTAAACACCTCCCTAGGGAGGCGTTCAGGTGGCATCCTGACCAGATGGCCGAGCCACCTTATCTGGCTCCTCTCGATGTGAAGGAGCAGCGGCTTTACTTTGAGCTCCTCCCGGATGACAGAGCTTCTCACCCTATCTCTAAGGGAGAGACCCGCCACCCGGTGGAGGAAACTCATTTCGGCCGCTTGTACCCGTGATCTTATCCTTTCGGTCATGACCGAAAGCTCATGACCATAGGTGAGGATGGGAACGTAGATCGACCGGTAAATTGAGAGCTTTGCCTTCTGGCTCAGCTCCTTCTTCACCACAACGGATCGATACAACGTCCGCATTACTGAAGACGCCACAACGATCCACCTGTCGACCTCACGATCCACTCTTCCCTCACTCAAGACTCCTAGGTACTTGAACTCCTCCACTTGGGGCAGGGTCTCCTCCCCAACCCGGAGATGGCACTCCACCCTTCTCCGGGCGAGAACCATGGACTCGGACTTGGAGGTTCTGATTCTCATTCCAGTCGCTTCACACTCGGCTGCGAACTGATCCAGTGAGAGCTCCTCTCTGAGCTGCTACCTTACCGTGGTAGAGGAGTTTGCGTGTCCCAATGATCCTAGGAGCTATGTTGTCTGGGGGCTTTCATGCCCCCTGGTAGGGTCTCCCAAGACAAACAGGTCCTAGGTGAGTGATCAGACAAAGAGCAGCTCAAAGACTTCTATGGAATTACAACAAAATGGACTCAGATTTCCCTTTCCCGGGGCCCCACTCTGGAGCCAGGCCCGGAGTTTGGGCACGATGGCGAGCGCCTGGTGGCCAGGCCGGGTCCCATGGGCATAGCCCGAAGAGGCAACGTGGGTCATCCCTCCAATGGGCTCACCACTCATAGGAGGGGCCATAGAGGTCGGGCGCATTGTGAGCTGGGCGGCAGCCGAAGGCAGGGCACTTGGCGGTCCGATCCTCGGCTACAGAAGCTAGCTCTTGTGATCAAGGGTGATGGGTCAAATGCAGAGAATAATTTCGCCACACCTAGTGTGTGTGTGACAATCATTGGTACTTTAACTTTAACTTTTAAGCAGGGCCGGTTCTAGGCAGGCATAGATGAGGGGAAAATCAGAGATGTAAAAAGGGCATAATGTGTACACACTGATCCATCATGCTGTGTTTTGTCAACTTTAACATTTTATTTTGTGGATGTATTAAATTGTACTTTCTCAATTTCAAAAATGTTGATTTGAAAGGGCAAGTCGTTTATTTGAGGGGGCTCCGCTCTTTCTTACCTCTACGTAAAGCCGGCCTCGGTCCAGGGGTAGTATGGCGTAGTGCAGGGGTAGGGTACCTATGGCTCTAGACCCAGATGTGGCTCTTTTGATGACTGCATCTGGCTGTCGGATAAATCTGAGCTGACACTACTTAACACAATAAGTAATGAATAATTCCACTTGTAATCACAGTGTTAAAAATAACGTTAAAAATATAAAAATGCTCATGCATTTGAATCCATCCATCCTTTTTCTACCGCACCTGTTCAAGAAAATGCCTTAAGGGTAAGAAATAATTTATTTATTATTGGTTAGTTTAGGGTTAGCCCTCTTGGGGGTTCTTCAACAAGGCCCAGGTGGGCCATTTACACACCTGTCGCTGATTTCGAGGCCGGTTCCTGGCAACACCCCGCTTCGCTGCAGACCCGCAGGCCACGCCCCCACCTAAATTAGCCACAGAATAACAACGTTATTACAAAGAATAAGAGACCTATTATACTCTAGAAATGTTGGTCTTAATTAAAAATGCACACTTTTAGTTGTGTTCAGTGTTAAAAATATATTATATGGCTCTTACGTAAATACATTTCAAAATATTCGGCTTCTTGGCTCTCTCAGCCAAAAAGGTTCCCCACCCCTGGCGTAGTGGGTAGAGTGGCCATGCCAGAAACCTGAGGGTTGCATGTTCCCTCCCCGCCTTTCGACATCCAAATCGCTGCCGTTGTGTCCTTGGGCAGGACACCCCTGCCCCTAGTGCCACTCACACTGGTGAATGAATGATGAATGAACGGTATGTGGTGGTCGGAGGGGCCGTAGGCGCTAACTTGCAGCCTCGCTTCCGTCAGTCTACCCCAGGGCAGCTGTGGCTACAAATGTAGCTTACCACCACCAGATGTGAATGAATGATGGGTTCCCACTTCTCTGTGAGGGCTTTGAGTACCTAATAATAGAAAAGCGCGATTTAAATTCTAATCTATTATTATTTAGAAGTTCTCTGCAAAATTACGATAGATATTGTAATACGACATCCATCCATCCATCCATTTTCTACCGCGTATTCCCTTTCGGGGTCGCGGGGGGCGTTGGCGCCTATCTCAGCTACAATCGGGCGGAAGGTTGGGTACATCCTGGACAAGTCGCCACCTCATCGCAGGGCCAACACAAATAGACAGACAACATTCACACTCACATTCACACACTAGGGCCAATTTAGTGTTGCCAATCAACCTATCCCCAGGTGCATGTCTTTGGCGGTGGGAGGAAGCCGGAGTACCCGGAGGGAACCCACGCAGTCACGGGGAGAACATGCAAACTCCACACAGAAAGATCCCGAGCCTGGATTTGAACCCAGGACTGCAGGACCTTCGTATTGTGAGGCAGACGCACTAACCCCTCTGCCACCGTGAATATGACATATGTTTATTAATTTAATAAGTAAGTCAGTAATTAAGTAGAACACACAATTTTCTCCTTTTTACATATCAGAATTGATCCTTTGTCTTAACACAGTAACATGGGGCGCACTGAATTATAAGGCGCTCTGCCGATGAGCGGGTCTAGTCAGGTCATACAAAAGGCGCACCGGCTTATAGGGCACATTATAGGGGTCATTTATTTATTTATTTTTCTAAAAGACGCTGAGATCATTATCCATGCGTCTGTTACGTCTTGCCTCGACTACTGTAACGTATTATTTTCGGGTCTCCCCATGTCTAGCATTAAAAGATTACAGTTGGTACAAAATGCGGCTGCTAGACTTTTGACAAGAACAAGAAAGTTTGATCATATTACGCCTATACTGTATATACCTTTATATACATATATACATACATATATACCTATACTGTATATACCTTTATATAAATATATACATACATATATACCTATACTGTATATACCTTTATATACATATATACATACATATATACCTGTACTGTATATACCTTTATATACATATATACATACATATATACCTATACTGGCTCACCTGCACTGGCTTCCTGTGCACTTAAGATGTGACTTTACGGTTTTACTACTTCCGTATAAAATACTACACGGTCTAGCTCCATCCTATCTTGCCGATTGTATTGTACCATATGTCCCGGCACGAAATCTGCGTTCAAAGGACTCCGGCTTGTTAGTGATTCCCAAAGCCCAAAAAAAGTCTGCGGGCTATAGAGCGTTTTCCGTTCGGGCTCCAGTACTCTGGAATGCCCTCCCGGTAACAGTTCGAGATGCCACCTCATTTAAGTCTCACCTTAAAACTCATTTGTATACTCTAGCCTTTAAATAGACTCCCTTTTTAGACCAGTTGATCTGCCGTTTCTTTTCTTTTTCTTCTATGTCCCACTCTCCCTTGTGGAGGGGGTCCGGTCCGATCCGGTGGCCATGTACTGCTTGCCTGTGTATCGGCTGGGGACATCTCTGCGCTGCTGATCCGCCTCCGCTTGGGATGGTTTCCTGCTGGCTCCGCTGTGAACGGGACTCTCGCTGCTGTGTTGGATCCGCTTTGGACTGGACTCTCGCGACTGTGTTGGATCCATTATGGATTGAACTTTCACAGTATCATGTTAGACCCGCTCGACATCCATTGCTTTCCTCCTCTCTAAGGTTCTCATAGTCATCATTGTCACCGACGTCCCACTGGGTGTGAGTTTTCCTTGCCCTTATGTGGGCCTACCGAGGATATCGTAGTGGTTTGTGCAGCCCTTTGAGACACTAGTGATTTAGGGCTATATAAGTAAACATTGATTGATTGATTGAAATGTCAACATGTATCTCTTATGTGTGACTGCCATCTACTGGTCACACTTGTCATTTCACCATGTACCAAATAAAATAGCTTTGAGGTCAGTAAGCACAACAAAAAATGATTCCGTACATTAGGCGCACAGGGTTATAAGGTGTACTGTCGAGTTTTTAAAAAATGAAAGGATTTTAAGTGCGCCTTATAGTCCGAAAAATACAGTAAGTACAGATCAGCCGGCAAAGTGGCTGACAAAGTACGCTTAGCTAAGTAGACACAATTAAGTCAAAATATTGGAAAAAACATCAATTACATTGATTTCCATTTCAAATTTTTCACTTTGATATCAACAGAGCGTCCCTAAAGTCTGACCAAAAATATGATTTACAAAGGTTCTATTGTTTACATTGTAATTTTATGTCCTTTTGCGGGAGCATTTTTACATCACTCAAAAGAACTTTGCGCCATGAGCCGGAGGGAACGTAGATGTCAACAACATTGCACAGGCAGAAAGTAAAATGTAAGCTAAAACAACACAACGGGAAATACTGTACATGTTATACGTTGCGTGCGTCCCTGCAAGTCTTTCTGGAAACAGGTTTTGTTGCCAAGTAGAATTTCAAATACATGTGGTTGTGTTCAACAGTTCAGAGAGCATGAGCCGAACAGGTGCTTTCCACCTCATCACACAATCAGCATTTAACATTGGGAGTGTCTTGGTCTTTTCAGGTTGAAACACAACTCAACAAACCAGTTTTCATTTGTCTCATCTCCGGTCGATGCAGGTCTGGAGAGAGCAAAGAGCGAGAGTTACGAAGAAGCATTTGTCTGTTTTGTGGCAGCAGCTCAGCAAGGCTACAGCAAGGCTGAGTTTAATACTGGTGTGTGTTACGAGATGGGCAGAGGAGTCAGCAAGGACAAGGAGAAGGTGAGGACCATCCTGTTTTCTTGTGTTCCATCATGATCTGCCATATTTCCTTGAATTGCCGCCGGGTATATAGTATGCGCCTGCCTAGAGTTACTGCCGGGTCAAACTCGTTTCACAAAATAATTAGCGCATGCTTAGCATTACGGCCGGCTCAGGATTAACGCCGGGTCAAATTCGTTTCGCAAAATATTGTTTTTATTAGCGCATGTCTAGAATTTCCGCCGGGTCAATCTCGTTTCGCCAAATAATTTGCATATGCCTAGAATTTTGGCCGGGTCAAACTCGTCACGTCACGAGTGACCAGAGGTGGGTAGAGTAGCCAGAAATTGTACTCAAGTAAGAGTACTGTTACTTTGGAGATTTATTAATCAAGTAAAAGTAAGGAGTAGTCACCCAAATATTTACTTGAGTAAAAGTAAAAAGTATGTTGTGAAAAAACTACTCAAGTACTGAGTAACTGATGAGTAACCTGATTACGGCGACAAATAATGCACAAAAACATAAAAATAGCAATGAGCAAATTCAGAACCAGGAATATCTCTTAAGCAAAGCAACTAAAACAATAATATATTTTAAATAATAGTACATTAAAATAAAAAAAATTAAGGCACATTGAGGCACAATAACTTAACAGCACCACAGGCTCAACAGGCATTCATTGATTGATTGATTGATTGATTGAAACTTTTATTAGTAGATTGCACAGTACAGTACATATTCCGTACAATTGACCACTAAATGGTAACACCCTAATAAGTTTTTCAACGTTAATCAATTACTTAATAAATGACCAAGTCGAGGTGATCTACCTCATATATACATATACATACACACACATATCATATATACACACACATATCATATATATATATATATATATATATATATATATATATATATAGATGTATATATATATATGTACATATATATATATATATATATATATATATATATATATATATATATATACAGTATATAATTTATATTTATTTATTTTGCCATTTTTGTTGACATGTTAAAGGTGTTTTAATGAATATACATGCATGTTTAACATATAGATTCCTATCTGTCATTAAGACAAGAATATAAGTTGGTGTATTACCTGATTCTGATGACTTGCATTAATTGGAATCAGACAGTATAGTGCTGATAACGTCCACTTTTTCAAATGGAGGAGAAAAAAAGTTCCTCTTTTCTGTCTAATACCACATGAAAGTATTTGGTTTTTGGCATCTTATTTGTCCAGCTTCCATATTCGTTTTTATACACTTTACAAGAAATACATTGGCAGCAAACTCCGTAGCTTGCTAGCTTGTTTGCTCTGGCTTTCGGAGACTCTTATTTTGTTAGCGCAGGCGTGATGGAGCGGCACTTTTATTGTGAAGACAGGAACTGTGCGATCAGTCTTTAGGCTTTTGACGGGAAGTACGGTTGAAATAAAAAGTGTCTTTATTCCTTTACACTTTTGATTGATTGATTGAAACTTATATTAGTAGATTGCACAGTACAGTACATATTCTGTACAATTGACCACCAAATGGTAACACCCCAATAAGTTTTTCAACTTCTTTAAGTCGGGTCATGTGACCGCCTGGCTCTGTTTGATTGGTCCAACGTCACCAGTGACTGCATGTGATTGGTGAAACGCAGGCATGCACAGATCCTACTTTGAAGCTCTGTCATTAACCAAAACAAACATTAAGAAATCGATAAAAAAAAGTAGCGAGTAGCAAGCTGAATGTAGATAAATGGAGCGGAGTAAAAGTAGCGTTTCTTCTGTATAAATATACTCAAGTAAAAGTATGTTGCATTAAAACTGCTCGTAGAAGTACAATTTATCCCAAAAGTTACTCAAGTAAATGTAACGGAGTAAATGTAGCGCGATACTACCCACCTCTGCGAGTGACACTTCACCTGTCATCATTTTCAAAATGGAGAAGGCTGATTTCAATCATTTGAAATCGTATAAAGGGAAGAAGATTAAGAGCTATTCAGTAGGATTTAAGGTCCAAGCTATTGAATATGCTAAAAAGAACAGTAAGCAGCTACGTTTTATTAATATACCGTAGCTGCGTGTGTCTAATATGAGTCATTAAATGGCTCCCGCCTCCTGGTGGTAGAGGGCGCTAGTGATCCTTCTTGCGACTACTCGGCTGCAGAAGAAGTGACAACGAGCAGCAAGAGTGAGCAGCGATCGTTTATTTTTTGTTCTCGCTTGCACTTTTAACATCTGAAATAAAACAGTTTTCTAAACTGGACTTTCAATCAAAGCTGGTTGTAATAAAGGCAGATCTCCATCGAGACTTTTAAAACTGAAGAAAGATAAGGAAGACTTCTAAAAACAAGTTATCGATGCTTTTGATCAGAAGGAGCTGCGCATAGACTTCATTTATAAGTAGAGGTAAGACTGTAATAACATTTTTTTTATTAAATGTGCTTTTCATGATGGTATCCTTACATCACACTCAATTTTATAAGCGCAGGCCTAAATTTACCGCATGCCATTGGTAAGCGCCGGAGTGAGAAGAGGTTCTAAAATAATTAGCGCATGCTTGCCTTTACCACATTCCTTTGGTAAACGCCGGAGTGAGAAGACGTTTTAAATTAATTAGCGCCCCGGCGGCAATTCAAGGAAATACGGTAAAATTAGAGTGGGATTAACATTTGACACTGATGGAAGGGTAATATTTCAACAGTATGTTTATTATTGCATCTGTATAGCCTCTTACTGAGTTAGGGAGACTAAGTGACATAAGAGGAATGGAATATTTATGATGCAGTACATTTCTACACTAGAGTAAGCACAATAATAAACATGTGGATGAATATTAACTAAATAAGCGTTATTATCTTTGTGTGTTCAAGCACATTAGATTTCACTAATTGGCAGTTTTTGTATGTCATTTGCTCAACTATATTCGCTGTATTTGTTTATTCCCCCATTCTCCTGTGTCCTTTCCCCTCCATGAAGGCGTACCATTACTACTGGCGGGCAGCAGTCGGGGGTCACAAACAGGCTCAGTATCGTTGTGCAAAGCTGCTTCTGACTCGGGAGCACCAAAGTATAGAACAGCTGAACGTCGCCATCAACCTCCTGGAGCAAGCTGCCGCAGCTGACCTGACTAAGGTGGGACTCGTCTACACATCTTGTTGTTTATTCCCACTTTGCTACAATTTTAGTGCATAATTCGACCAATTAGAGCAGGGGTCGGGAACCTTTTTGGCTGAGAGAGCCAAGAAGCCAAATATTTTAAAATGTATTTCCCTAAGAGCCATATAATTTTTTTTTTTCAACACTGAACACAACTAAACACGTGCATTTTTAAGTAAGACCAACATTTCCAGAGTATAATAAGTCTCTTATTCTTTGTAATAACATTGTTATTCTGAAGCTAACTGTGAAGGGGGTGTGGCCTGCGGGCCTGCAGCAAAGCGGGATGTTGCCTGGACCGGCCTCGAAATCAGCGACAGGTGCGTAGACGGTCCACCTGGGCCTTTTTATCTAATCACCTGTCGCTCTGTTATAAGCAGCAGCCAGGAGGAGAGACAGGTTTGGGGCTGGAGCCAGAGCGTGAGTGAGGACGAAAGAGAAAAAGACAATTGCTGTAAAGCAACTGACAGAAAAATAAAATAAAACAATATTGTAACCCTAAAACAGGCTCTTGGTGGTTTGAAGAACCCCCAACCGGGCAAGCCCCACACTAACCAATAATAGATAAATTACTTCTTACCATTAACGCAACTTCTTGAACATAAAAATGCATGAGAATGTTTTATATTTTGAACGTTGTTTTTAACACTGTGATTACAAGTGGAATTATTCATTACTTATCCTGTTAAGCAATTTCAGCTCAGATTCATCCGAGAGCCAGATGCAGTCATCAAAAGAGCCACATCTGGCTCTAGAGCCATAGGTTCCCTACCCCTGAATTAGAGCATGGGTGTCAAACTCTCGCCCGCCGGCCAAATCTGGCCTGCCGTGTAATTTAATTTGGCCCTTGAGGCAATATCAATTTAGCATTAGAGCTGGCCCGCCGGTGTTATACAGCGTCAGTGCGGCTGTAACACAGCATTCACCACTAATACTCATACTTGCCAACCCTCCTAATTTTCCCGGTAGAGTCCCGAAGTTCAGTGCCCCTCCTGAAAATCTCCCAGGGCAACCATTCTCCCGAATTTCTACCGATTTCCACCTGGACAACTATATTGGGAGCGTGCATTTAAGGCACTGCCTTTAGCGTTCTCTACAACCTGTCGTCACGTCCGCTTTTCCTCCATACTAACAGCGTGTCACATAATATTTGTGGCTTTTACACACCCACACACACACACACACACGCACAAGTGAATGCAAGGCATACAGCCATACAGGTCACACTGAGGGTGGCCGTATAAACAACTTTAACACTGTTACAAATATTCGCCACACTGTGAACCCACACCAAACAAGAATGACAAACACATTTCGGGTGAACATCCGCACCGTAACACAACAGAACAAATACCCAGAACCCCTCGCAGCACTAACTCTTCCGGGAAACTTCCAGCAAACTGACCAATAATTAACGTTTTATCCATGCATTTTCTCTTGCTACTTCAAGGCTTGAATGTTTGGTTAATTCATTATTGTTATTTTATTTTCAAATGTATTATTAGCCTGGGGAAAAAATTGATATTTACCTCAGAAGATTGCAAATACAAAAAAAAAGGCATAACATTTTTATTTAAATTTTATTTGATATGCCATTGATGTTTTATTTATTATTATTATTATTATTATTATTATTATTATTTGAAACTGGATTTTGCATGTCATTAAAGTTATATAAGCCTTGCTTGTTCAATATTTAATGCAAAACTTGTTTGGGTCCCTATTAAAAGGTTAATTTGTTCAACCTTGGTCAGCGGCTTTGTTCGGTTTAAAATTTTGGCCCACTCTGTATTTGAGTTCGACATCCCTGAATTAGAGGTTTGAAAATGTGTCATTATAATCTTTGTGTGACATTAAAGGCCTACTGAAATGAGATTTTCTTATTTAAACGGGGATAGCAGGTCCATTCTGTGTGTCATACTTGATCATTTCGCGATATTGCCATATTTTTGCTGAAAGGATTTAGTAGAGAACATCGACGATAAAGCTCGCAACTTTTGGTAGCTAATAAAAAAGCCTTGCCTTTGCCGGAAGTCGCAGACGATGACATCACAAGGGTGAGGGCTCCTCACATCCTCACATTGTTTATAATGTGAGTCTCCAGCAGTAAGAGCTATTCGGACCGAGAAAACGACAATTTCCCCATTAATTGGAGCGAAGATGAAAGATTCGTGGCTGAGGATATTGATAGCGAAGGACTAGAAAAAAAAAAGGCGATTGCAGTGTGAGCGATTCAGATGATATTAGACACATTTACTAGGATAATTCTGGGAAATCCCTTATCTTTCTATTGTGTTGCTAGTGTTTTAGTGAGATTATATAGTACCTGATAGTCGGAGGGGTGTGGATACGGGTGTCTGACGCCAGTCTCTGAGGGAACTAGTCGCGGCAGCAGCAGCAGCACGACAGAAGCTCCGCTGATCTCCGGTAAGAGGCGACTTTTTACCACAATTTTCTCACCGAAACCTGCCGGTTGACATGTGGTCGGGATCCATGTTCGCTTGACCGCTCTGATCCATAGTAAAGCTTCACCTCCAGGAATTTTAAACAAGGATTCACCGTGTGTTTGTGTGGCTAAAGGCTAAAGCTTCCCTCCTCCATCTTTCTACTTTGACTTCTCTATTATTAATTGAACAAATTGCAAAAGATTCAGCAACACAGATGTCCAAATTACTGTGTAATTGCGCGATGAGAAGAGACGACTTTTAGCCGTGTGTGGTGCTGCGCTAATATGTCCCATCCAACTCGAGACGTCACAAACACGCGTCATCATTCCGCAACGTTTTCAACAAGAAACTCGGCGGGAAATTTAAAATTGTAATTTAGTAAACTAAAAAGGCCGTATTGGCATGTGTTGCAATGTTAATATTTTATCATTGATATATAAACTATCAGACTACGTGGTCAGTAGTAGTGGCTCTCAGTAGGCCTTTAATGTTTACTGAAACCAGTAAAAGGGAGAAACAGCTGGTCAAAGGGTGTTATTGTAACATTTGTGTATGCTCAACATCGTACCATGTTAGGTTTGCCTCAATTTCTGTTCAGGCTCAATTGTGCCTGGCTTCTGTGTACGCCCGGGAGCCGGTGAGAGATGGAAGCAAGTCTGTCCACTACCTGCAGATGGCAGCAAAGAGCAGAGTGAGTGTCCTTGGATTTCTATAGCTCTATTGAGGCTTTTTATCAATGACTTCATATGATGTGTGTGTGTGTACACATTTATATATATATATATATATTTATATATATATATATATATATATATATATATATATATATATATATATATATATATATATATATATATATATATATATATATATATATATATATATATATATATATATATATATATATATATATATATATATATATATATATATATATATGTATGTATGTCTTGATTGGATTATCCAGAGAATAGTGCTCAATACCGTGGTAGAACGCAATATGTAGGTGTGGGAAAAATCACAAGACTACTTCACCTCTACAGAAGTGTTTCATGAGGGGTTCCCTCAATCATCAGGAGATTTTAATGGAAGCATTCACATACAATGGTTTGTATAGGGCACAGAGTGGGTGGGTACAGGCAGGCGTAGGGTGTGGTGATTGGCTCATGTGTTACTACCTAGGAGGTGTTTCCATCTGTGGCGGCATGTTGAAATGATTTCACTGCGCTTGTTGAGGGATGACAGATCTGGATGATATATAATAAACAGTTTCTCAACCCAAGATGCAACCTATGCTTAAAAGAGAAACTGTTTATTATATATATCATCCAGATATATATAATATATCGTATATATATATATATATATATATATATATATATATATATATACGACGAGTTGAGTTTATACCAAAAAGTTCTATTTTGGTTTCATCTGACCACATGACATTCTCCCAATCCTCTGCTGTATCATCCATGTATCCATTTTGGTATAAACTCAACTCGTCGTGTTTGGAGGAAGAAGAATACTGAGTTGCATCCCAAGAACACCACACCTACTGTGAAGCATGGAGGTGGAAACATCGTGCTTTGGGGCTGTTTTTCTGCTAAGGGGACAGGACGATTGATCCGTGTTAAGGAAAGAATGAATGGGGCCATGTATCGTGAGATTTTGAGCCAAAACCTCCTTCCATCAGTGAAAGCTTTGAATGCTTGACCAAATACTTATTTTCCACCATAATTTACAAAGGAATTCTTTAAAATTCTTACAATATGAACTCCTGGAAATTTTTTTCACATTCTGTCTCTCACAGTTGAAGTGTACCTATGATGAAAATGACAGACCTCTGTCATCATTTTAAGTGGAAGAACTTGCACAATCGCTGGCTGACTAAATACTTTTGTGCTCCACTGTATGTGTGTATATGTATATATGTATACATGTATACATATGTATTTACATATATATATATATATACATATATATATGTGTTTATGTTATCGCACTGTCCATTTTTGAGAAAATTAAAAGATTTTAAGTGCGTCTTTTAGTCTGAAAATGCGGTAGACATCTTTGAGCCCAGTTTACATTCTTTGCTTGTGTCTAGGATGGCACTGCTCTGCTTCTGTTGGGCCAGTGCTATGAGAGTGGCTTTGGGGTGCAGCAGAACCTGAGAACAGCCATGCACTTGTACAGACAAGCTGCTCAAGCAGGCAACAAGCAAGCTGCTCTCTTAGTGACATCTCCCACTGAGACGGACGGTAAGCGAAAGCATGTCCCGCGTTCGGTTTGGGTGAGTGTGAGACATTGACACTCTCCTCCGTCCCTGCAGTGTTGCGCTCCATCCGATCTTCACCGTGTTTCGCCGAGTCCGACCTCCGCCCCAAGCGGCCGCTCTCCTCTCTGGCCAGCCGTGTGCTCGCGGACGCCGGTCCAACCGTCACCCTTCCTTTCCTGCCTCACTCCTGGAGCACTGGCAACATGGATTGCCCTCCATCGCTGTCCTCCACTCCTCTTCACCTTCATCCCCAAAGCCGAGAGGGAAAACCGTGCCAGTGGATCGTAGGGATTGGATAACTGCCATCTCGGATGGTTGGTTTTGTTCAGATCAGGTTTGCTGGCCTACTTATAAGGATTAAGCTATACTGTCTCGTTTTTACTTAGAGACTATCCTGTGTTGTTGTTGTTTTTTTAAAAAGGGTTATTTTTCTGCTCTAATGCTGTTTTTACATCCGTTTGGTACTTTTATTAGAGCTTAAAATTCACTCTTTTTTGCACTTGCGCTCTAGCTCACAGATCTATATATACAAAAAATGCATGCGCAAAGGCAAAAACTTTTCCTTTCTTTAATATAACCCATGCAGTGGGCGGGTGTAGACATACAAAAAGTGTCTCATGATAATTCACACCGAACAGAGTAAGTTGCGTTCATATGTCAGGTTCAAACAACAAACTATCTATTAAACGAGACAAGAAGCAAGGAATCAAGCATAGACAGAGTTGAATTTTGCTCGTGAGGAGAGACGTATCGGGCTGTACACTCAGTTAGTTTCACCCTACGCTCTAAGGCAGTGGTTCTCAAACTTTTTTCAGTGGTGTACCCCCGTGAACATTTTTTTTAATTCATGTACCCCCTAATCAGAGCAAAGCATTTTTGGTTGAAAAAAAGAGATAAAGAAGTAAAATACAGCAGTATGTCATCACTTTCTGATTTATTAAATTATATAACTGTGCAAAATATTGCTTATTTGTAGTGGTCTTTCTTGAACTATTTGGAAAAAAAGGTATAAAAATAAGTAAAAAACTTGTTGAAAAATAAACAAGTGATTCAATTATAAATAAAGATTTCTACACATAGAAGTAATCATCAACTTAAAGTGCCCTCTTTGGGGATTGTAATAGAGATCCATCTGGATTCATCAACTTCATTCTAAACATTTCTTCACAAAAAAAGGAAAAATTTAACATCAATATTTATGGAACATGTCCATAACAAATCTAGCTATCAACACTGAATATTGCATTGTTGCATTTCTTTTCAACGTTTATGAACTTACATTCATATTTTGTTGAAGTATTATTCAATAAATATATTTATAAAGGATTTTTGAATTGTTGCTATTTTTAGAATATTGTTTTAAAAATCTCAAGTACCCCTTGGCATACTTTCAAGTACCCCCGGGGGTACGCGTACCCCCATTTGAGAACCACTGCTCTAATGTACAGTCCCACGTGCTCCTCTATTTATTCGGGAGTTCCCTCCTTAACCTCACTGAGACTGCTTCTGAAGAGAGGGGTGATGCAAGCAGCCCCAGTAGACACAAAACAAGATTATTCAGAATGGAAAATATGCTGACACTCATGATTTCGCCCTGTTTCTTTTATCTGCATTGAGGTACTCTATGTCCGTCCTCGGCTGTCAGCAGGCTGGGTCTGAAAACAAACCGCTGATACGAGACAACTCGCAATGGAAGATTACACGTTGTGTGCTTTTGCACGGATAGAAAAGTACAACTTCAGCACAATTGATAATAACTACAGCAACGGCCTTTAAGCATAAGAGTTGTGTGATAACATACATAATTATACCGACATCATATTTGTGTATGTAAATGATAATAATGTTTACATACTTATTTTATCCCTGTCTTTGTTCGACAAAGTGTGACGTTTAGGTGCCTTTGGGCTTGTGGGGACATGTCCCTCTCTACATGTGTGGCATTAATCCTGTTTAACAGAGACTACTTTAAACCACTGATGTGGATTACAGCCGGGTACATGCAATGGGATACCTCGTCCAACCATGTATTTGTACATGTGTCAATGTTACATATATGATGCCCTGCAGTTTTTTTGCTACCGTGTGCATATGCACAATAAAAATATACAAAAATACTACTCATGTGGCTGTCTGCTTAGGTTTCCAACTATTTGCTGTACAAGAAAGAGAGAGAGAACCTGTATTGTCTGATAGGTATCAGTACATAAAGGGAACATCGTCAACTAAAAACTGGGTGGGGGATCAAAAACGGTTGGTCTTCAAAACTGAAGGATGCCTCTTTTTTAACTTAAATCAAGGGTCTTTGAATGCATCAGTTATGTGCAATGTGATGCAAAAGTGAAACTTGAACGATAACTTTCTACTGTATGCCGCCACAAAAAAGATTTCTCATACAGTATTTTTAACATTTTTCTATCCTTTTGATGACGTCATCAGTTTTGGGTCAAGCGTGCGAAGTTATCCAGGTGGAAGGAACAATTTAAAACATTCTTACTAGGTAGGTACTTTGACATTCTTAATTGGATTCATGCAGTCTTATTATTGAACTTTAACCAGTTTATTTTATATTCGTAACTATGATGACGTTTTTTTATAACTTACACATTTAAGTGACGGAGAAAGATCTTCAAATGTTACACAATCCCTGTACAAACTTGTGTCAAACTTGTTTCCATGGAGGGCCACATCAGTTATGGTTGTCGTCAGAGGGCCACTTTTAACAATGAGTAATATCTATATATATATATATATATATATATATATATACATATATAGATATACACATATTTATATATATTTGCAGCTTATTTGTTTACATAAGCTGCAAAAAAAATGTAAATGTTACTTTAAAAACTGGCAGCTCGGTCACCACTATTTTACAGTAAACGCAATGTTTGTTTTTTTATAGCATATACTGTAAAAACATGGAATAAATTTAATGGAAAAACAAAACCACCGTTTTAAAAATTCAAGCAACAGAGCTGCCAGTTTTTTTTTGTTGTTTTTTTTTTACTGTAAAATCTTGTTTTAATGTGTTAGTGTCTTTTAAGGTTGATTTTAACGTTAAACTCAAGTCGGCGGGATTAAACCATAAAATCTAGTGTCAATTTTACAGTCTACAATTTGATTGATAATTTACAGTGTTTATCTTTATTTTAACAAAAAATACTTTTGGAATACATAATATATTTTGATTCGGATAATATTGCATTTTAAAAGTGTCAGGTTGAAACACCAAACTATCTATTAAATGAGACAAGAAGCAAGGAATCAAGCAGAGACAGAGTCCTAGTAGACACAATACATGATTATTCAGAATGCAAATGTGCTGACACTTGTGATTTCGCCCTGTCGCAGTTTTATCTGCGTTGAGGTACTCGATGTCCGTCCTGGGCTGTCAGCAGGCAGGGTCTGGAAACAAACTGCTTATACGAGATAACTCACAATGGAAGATTACAAGTTGTGTGCCTTTGCACGGATAGAAAAGTACAACTTCAGCACAATTGATAATAACTATAGCAACGGCCTTTAACCATAAGAGTTGTGTGACAACTCATACATAGTTATTCTAACAAAACGATATGCAATTGCATGCAGTACATGATTTTTTAATGTCAATATAATATTTAGTAAGAAAGCATGTTATTAGCGCATAATATTTCCAGGCCACATAAAATATTGTGGCGGGCCAGATTTGGCCCTCGGGCCTTGAGTTTGACACCAGTGCCGTACAACACCCCCCTTATCCTCCACTCCTGGTGTGTTCAGGTGTACCTAATATTGTGATCTTCAATTATCCCCGCTGCCAGTTTGTTTGTTTTTTACCGTAAAATCTTGTTTTAATGTTTTAGTGTCTTTCTGTATATGGAAAAAAAAAACAGTCCCAAAGTTGATTTTACGGTAAAAAAAAACTCGAAATCTAGTGTCAATTTTACAGTCAACAATTTGATTGATATTTAGGGACCGAATGTCCCTTTGTATTTCTAAGGTTTTATTATTATTATACTGCCGCCTCTTTGAGCTGTAATTTGACCCCCTTAACATGCTTCAAAACTCATCAAATTTAAAACACACATCAGGACGGGCGAAAATTGCAATCTAATAAAAAAATAAAAAAATAAAAAAATTTGCGCTTTAGCGCCCCCTAGGAAAAAACAGACAAAACTGCTTGTAACTTCCGTTAGGAATGTCGTAGAGACATGAAACAAAAACCTCTATGTAGGTCTCACTTAGACCTACATTTCATACGCTGACTTCCTTCAGCAAAAATCAACAGGAAGTTGGCAAAATATGTAGATTTATTCATTAAAGGTAAATTGAGCAAATTGGCTATTTCTGACAATTTATTTAAGTGTGTATCAAACTGGTAGCCCTTCGCATTAATCAGTACCCAAGAAGTAGCTCTTGCTTTCAAAAAGGTTGGTGACCCCTGACCCCCACTATCCTCCACTTCTGGTATGTTCAGATGTACCTAATATTGTGGTCTTCAATTATCCCCGCTGCCAGTTTGTTTGTTTTTTACCGTAAAATCTTGTTTTAATGTTTTAGTGTCTTTCTGTATATGGAAAAAAAAAAAACAGTCCCAAAGTTGATTTTACGGTAAAAAAAAACCCCTCAAAATCTAGTGTCAAATTTACAGTCTACAATTTGATTGATATTTAGGGACCGAATGTCCCTTTGTATTTTAAGGTTTTATTATTATTATACCGCCGCCTCTTTGAGCTGTAATTTGACCCCCTTAACATGCTTCAAAACTCATCAAATTTAAAACACACATCAGGACTGGCGAAAATTGCAATCTAATAAAAAAAAAAAAAAAAAACCTCAAATTTGCGCTTTAGCGCCCCCTAGGAAAAAACAGACAAAACTGCTTGTAACTTCCGTTAGGAATGTCGTAGAGACATGAAACAAAAACCTCTATGTAGGTCTCACTTAGACCTACATTTCATACGCTGACTTCCTTCAGCAAAAATCAACAGGAAGTTGGCAAAATATATAGATTTATTTATTAAAGGTAAATTGAGCACATTGGCTATTTCTGACAATTTATTTAAGTGTGTATCAAACTGGTAGCCCTTCGCATTAATCAGTACCCAAGAAGTAGCTCTTGCTTTCAAAAAGGTTGGTGACCCCTGACCCCCACTATCCTCCACTCCTGGTGTGTCCAGGTGTACCTAATATTGTGATCCTCAATTAGCCCCGCCTACTCCCGGAAGTGACTCAGCACAACGCCCACATAAACTACAATTCCCATACTTCTCCTGTACCATTCGCCGGGATTTTAAATTCTCGGCTGTTTTTATTATTTTTATTTATTTTATATTTTCGGCTCTTTTGATAATGACGGAACCCTCCTCCTCTTCCTCCTCCTCCTTCCATCGTCCTGGGTTGTGATTGGCCGCCCTCCGCGGGGTTGAGGAGCTCCACAGCTCCCGGGACGTCGTGGCGCGGACAGGCCGCGGAGCAGAACAATTATCCGGGGGGGGGCGGACGACGTCGTCGGAGGCGGGCGGTTCCAGCTTAGCGGCTCTTAAAAGACGGTCGGCGGTGGTCGCCTTCAGCTCAGTCGTGTGGTGTCGTGGAAGTGGAAGCCCCCTTCCACCACCTCCACCCCCCGCCTCTCCTCTCCTCTCACCCCCGTGTGGAGGCTGAGCTAAGCGGTGAGTAAATGAGATGCTCCCGGTGGGATGTATGGGTGAATGCCGCTTATTTGACCGTTTACTGCGTCTGTTCACACATTTCGTTACGTAAAAAAAACCCCGACAAAACGTGTTTAATACCGTTTGTCTTCCCTTACTGATGGAGTAATTCGGGTAAAAAAAAAAGAAGAAACTCCACCTATGACGTCATTGACTTTCTCAAGTTGATTTCCTCCCAAAGCTTTGGACTCTCATCTGTTGCGTGTGGAGCATTAATGGTGTCTTGTGGAAATGAGAAATAATAAGTTTAAATATCTTGGAGGATGTACTGTTGCTGTCAATCGATGCTAGGATGTGTTTATCATGTTATTATAGCATGCTGCATCCAATGTGAAGTCACTCAGTGTTATTGCAAATGGTGACTTTACTTGTTGCTCCATCTTTTATGAATGGCGGGGTGGAGAGGAAGCTGAGCCATCCCTGCAAAACTGTTGTGTCATGCACTTCACTTCCTCCCACTAATAACCCCGATTCACTCCCCTGTTGTCCCACTAATTAAGGGGAAAGAGTGTTTTTAAAGGCCTTCTGAAATGAGATCTTATTTAACAGGGATAGCAGGTCCATTCTATGTGTCATACTTGATCATTTTGCGATATTGGCATATTTTTGCTCCAAGGATTTAGTAGAGAACATCGACGATAAAGTTTGCAACTTTTGGTCGCTAATAAAAAAGCCTTGCCTGTACCGGAAGTAGCAGACGATGTGCGCGTGACGTCACTGGTTGTGGAGCTCCTCACATCTGAACATTGTTTACAATCATGGCCACCAGCAGCGAGAGCGATTCGGACCGAGAAAGCGACAATTTCCCCGTTAAATTGAGCAAGGATGAAAGATTCGTGGATAAGGAAAGTGAGAAAGGACTAGGGGGGAAACAGTGGGAGCAATTCAGATGTTATTAGACAAATTTACTAGGATCATTCTGGAAAATCCCTTATCTGCTTATTGTGTTACTAGTGTTTTAGTGAGATTATATGGTCGTACCTGTACAACCTGAAGGTTGGCCCCGCAACTTTCTTCAGCACCAGTCGACGGGTGGTGGCGATGCCCATCTCTGCACTTCGCAAGGGACCCTCTTCAAAACACGATCTTTCGAAATGATCGCTGCATAATACACTGAACTTAGTGTGTGGGGTCCAATCCAACCGTGTTCGCTAGACCGCTCTGTTCCATAGTAAAGCTTCACCGTTATCTTTCGGGAATGTAACTGGACGGTATGTAACAAACTTTTCCTTAACATCTCAAAAACAAAAAGTATTGTATTGGGGACAAGGCAAGGGTTTAAGGTAGGGCTGGGCGATAATGGCCTTTTTTAATATCTCGATATTTTTAAGGCGATATCGCGATACACGATATGTATCTCCATATTTTGCCTTAGCCTTGAATGAACACTTGATACATATAATCACAGCAGTATGATGATTCTATGTGTCTACATTAAAACATTCTTCTTCATACTGCATTAATATATGCTACTTTTAAACTTTTATGCAGAGAGGGAAATCACAACTAAGTCAATTGACCAAAAGTGTATTTATTAAAGTTATTAAGCAGTGGCACAAACATTCATGTCATTTCCAAAACACAAAGTTTTGGAAATGACACGGCACGATCAACAACAACAAAAAAAGACAACTTAAGATTGTTTTCTTTGTTTAAAAATAGAACAAGCATATTTGGAAAATGTATAAATCATAATGTTGTTGTTTTGTTTTTTTACACTTACATGTTGCAGTTAATAGTATTCTATCATTATTTTTTGTTATTTATACCTTCTGAATAAATTATGTTAACTTAAAGTTAAAGTACCAATGATTGTCACACTCACACACACACTAAGTGTGGTGAAATTTGTCCTCTGCATTTGACCCATCCCCTTGTTCACCCCCTGGGAGGTGAGGGGAGCAGTGAGCAGCAGCGTGGGCTGCGCTTGAGAATCATTTTTGGTGATTTAACCCCTGATTCCAAACCTTGATGCTGAGTTCCAAGCAATGAGGTAATGACTCCCATTTTTATAGCCTTTGGTATGACTCGGCTGGGGTTTGAACTCACAACCTACTGATCTCAGGGCGGACACTTTAACCACTACACCAGTGTTTTTCAACCTTTTTTGAGCCAAGGCACATTTTTTGCGTTGTTAAAATGCGGAGGCACACCACCACCAGAATTCATTAAAAAACAAAACTCAGTTGACAGTAAAAGTTGTTGTCGCAATTGTTGAATATGACTTTAAAGCATACCCAGCCATGCATTACTATAGCTCTTGTCTCAAAGTAGGTGTATTGTCACCACCTGTCACATCACGCCCTCACTTATTTGAAGTTTGTTGCTGTTTTCCTGATTGTAGTGTTTTAGTTCTTGTCTTGCACTCCTCTTTTGTTGGCTTTTTCTCTTTTTTTGGTATTTTCTTATAGCAGTTTCATGTCTTCCTTACTGCATCTACTTTGTTTTAGCATTCAATATTTCCGTTGTTATCCTTCTTTGTGGGGACATTGTTGATTGTCATGTCATGTTCAGATGTACTTGGTGGACGGCGTCTTTGCTCCACAGTAAGTCTTTGCTGTCGTCCAGCATTCTGTTTTTGTTTACTTTGCAGCCAGTTCAGTTATATTTTCGTTCTGCATAGCCTTTCCTAAGCTTCAATGCCTTTCCTTAGGAGCACTCACCATTTGTTTATTTTTGGGGTAAGCATTAGATACCTTTTTACCTTCACTCTGCCTCCCGCTGTTTCTGACATCTACAAAGGCTGCCACCTACTGATATGGAAGAGTATTACACGGTTACTCTGCCGAGCTCTAGACAGCACAGACACTCAAAAACAACACATCATTTGCAAACTATAATTACTGGTTTGCAAAACAATTTTTTAACCCAAATAGGTGAAATTACATAATCTCCCACGGCACACCAGATTGTATCTCACGGCACACTAGTGTGCCGCGGCACAGTGGTTGAAAAACACTGCACTAGGCCACTGAGTAGGTGATAATGTTCATCAGTTGGTGTTAATTTCTGATCCGTAAATGTGAAAAAATAATATCAAAATGAAATTACCGGATGTTATTCATGTAGTTTGCCCTTTTTCCTCGACTAGTGCACTAACATCATGTGTTTTTTTTTTAATGGATTTTTTTTAACATATGTAGCATCATCTAGAAAGATACAAAGAATTGCTACTGACACATTTAGAACAGCAGCTTCTTTCATTCCAAAATTTCGACTCATTTTTATACTTGGCAAACTCATCCCACGGGCCAAATAAAACTTACTTTTTGATGTACGGGTGATCATTTTGTTCGTTTTATTTATTTTATTTTATTTTTTTTAATTTTTTTTAATCAGTCCAACAAAATAATACCCAATAATACAATTCCATTTCCACAACCAAACCAGGCCCAGCAACATTCAGAATATCAATCAACAGAGCAATTGAGAAGACACACACACACGACACAAAACAATCCAAAAAGTATTCAAACAGAAATGAATGATATCAACAACAGTATTAATATTAACAATAATTCCAACATAGCAGTGATTAGAACTCCCTCATTTACATTATCACCACAAACATTTATAAAAAAATCAATAAAACATTAAAAAAAGAACAATAGTGTCACAGTGGCTCACATCTCATAAGCTTGACAACACATTGTGTCCAATATTTTACATAAAGATAAAATAAGTCATACTTTAGCTTTATTTAATAGTTAAAACAAATGTAAATAATGGATCCCATATTCCAATTTATGACTAATTATTATGTAAACTAAATGCATTTATTTCTACTGATATCATCACCATAGCTTGTGTATACCAGTCTATGTATTTTGTGTGTATGCCAGGCGTGTCCAAAGTGCGGCCCGAGGGCCATTTGTGGCCCCTAGCTAATTTGTTAATGGCCCCCATGAAAAAAATTATAAAATCTTATAATCAAGAGATCTACAGACTTAAGCGTTAAAAGTAAAAATATATAAATATACATTCGGCTTATTTTCAACACTTCTTCTTTTTTTATTGTTATGAATTATTGACCTATTTAGGGTTCCAATTACTTCACGTCAAATATTCCACTTTGAAATGTTTTGGAGGAAAAATGTTGCAAAGTTTGTGTGTTTGCCATATAAATAAGGGTTTTGACATAAAGGCCATAAACATAAACAACTAAATTTAAAAAAAAGTTATAACGACAGACAGACTTAAAGTTGATCTTGGGATTCAAGCGTTAAATTAAAAAAATTGATAATTCATGACTTATTTCTAACATTTTTATGACTGACACCCTTCCGGAGACCGGGGACCAAACTTGAGGAAAGCCATAAAGGTAGTAGAACAACTATTATATTGCTTTTAAAAACAAGAAAAATATCAAAATGGCCCCCGCATACTTAGATTTTTCAGTCTGCGGCCCTCAGTGGAAAAAGTTTGGACATTCTTGGTGTATACCGTCAATATTTAGTATGTGTGTATACCAGTCAATATTGACTGCGTGTGTATATCGTCAATATTATGTGTGTATACCAGTCAATATTTATTATATCCAGCCAATATTTATTATGTATGTATACCAGTCAATTATTATTATTATGTGTTTATCAGTCAATATTTACTATGTGTGTATACCAGTCAATATTTAGTATGTGGATACCAGTCAGTATTTATTCTGTGTGAATACCAGTCAATATTGACTGTGTGTGTATACCGTCAATATTTAGTATGTGTGTACACCAGTCAATATTTATTATGTGTGTATACCAGTCAATATTGACTGTGTGTGTATACCGTCAATATTTGGTATGTGTGTATACCAGTCAATATTTATTATATCCAGCCAATATTTATTATGCATGTATACCAGTCAATTATTATTATTATGTGTATATCAGTCAATATTTACTATGTGTGTATACCAGTCAATATTTAGTACGTGTATACCAGTCAGTATTTATTCTGTGTGAATACTAGTCAATATTGACTGTGTGTGTACACCAGTCAATATTGACTGTGTGTGTACACCGTCAATATTGACTGTGTGTATACCAGTCAATATTTATTATGTGTGTATACCAGTCAATATTTATTATATCCACCCAATATTTATTATGCATGTATACCAGTCAATTATTATTATGTGTATATCAGTCAATATTTACTATGTGTGTATACCAGTCAATATTTAGTATGTGTATACCAGTCAGTATTTATTCTGTGTGAATACTAGTCGATATTGACTGTGTGTGTATACCGTCAATATTTAGTATGTGTGTATACCAGTCAATATTGACTGTGTGTGTGTATACCAGTCAATATTGAGCGTGTGTGTGTATACCAGTCAATATTTATTATGTGTGTATACCGGTCAATATTTATTTTTTCCAGCCAATATTTATTATGTATGTATACCAGTCAATTATTATTATGTGTTTACCAGTCAATATTTACTATGTGTGTATACCAGTCAATATTTAATACGTGTATACCAGTCAGTATTTATTCTGTGTGAATACCAGTCAATATTTAGTATGCATGTATACTAGTCAGTATTAGTCGGACTATCAACATATTTCCATTTTTTTAATATTACCCTTTTTGTTATGATGCAGTTTGAAAGAAATACAATTTTACCCTTTGATGACACGTTACTAAAGTGATGCAGAACACCAAGAATACGAGTTTGCAGTCATTGGGATGTTTCTATTTAGGAAGGCGATTGGTACTTTTGTTTGTTTTATGAACAGCTGACGTGCTGATCAGACGGGAAGTCTCGGTCCCTGGTGTGCCTGCAGGGCCCGCAGGGTGGAGTCAGCACGGCTGTGTTTTGTGGTTCTCTGGCTCCAGGTGAGGGCAGGGCCACAGGCTACGGGGGCCCCGCATTGACAGAATGTACAGTTCAGGGATTCTGTCTTTTTGTTCCGTTCCCAAGATCTTGTCTCGTGTTCCAATCTGCTGCGTTTGCGCTTTCCAGGCTTCTAGGATGTCTGAAATGATAGGTCTACATTACAGTTGCAGGGCTCTTATACCGGACACGTATTGATTGCTACTTTTAGAGAGGTATTCATTCAGCTATAATGGCATAACTGCATCGCATCAGGCAGACGTGTGTTTTGAGTCGTTTGTGGATTTATATCAGCAACGAAAATAATGTTCTTTTCAAAAATATAATTGATCAAGTAAATGCACCCCAGACATTTTATAGCAACAATTACATTATATGATTTCAACAGACAATACAACAGAAATTAACCCACAATCAGTGAAGTTGGCACGTTGTGTAAATGGTAAATAAAAACAGAATACAATGATTTGCAAATCCTTTTCAATTTATAATCAATTGAATAGACTGCAAAGACAAGCTATATATTCAAACTACAAAACATTATTTGTTGCAATTATTAGCTCATTTGGAATTTGATGCATGCAACATGTTTCAAAAAAGACTGAGAAAGTTGAGGAATGATTAGATTAGATTAGATTAGATTAGATTAGATAGTACTTTATTTATTCCGTCAGGAGAGTTCCTTCAGGAAAATTAAAATGTTCAGCACAATCCCATTCAAGATCAGACAAACATTACAGGGAGACAGAACAGGATCGCTGACGGGTCTGCCGGCTTCCAGCGCCCCTTACAAAAAAGATGACATACAGGTAAACGGGGGTTGGGGAGAAAAAATAAAAAATAAAAATAATGCTCATCAAACACTTATTTGGAACATGCCACAGGTGCACGGGCTAATTGGGAACAGGTGGGTGCCATGATTGGGTGTAAAAGCAGCTTCCATGAAATGCTCAGTCATTCATAAACAACGATGGGGCCAGGGTCACCAAATTGTAAACAAATGCGTGAGCAAATTAACGAACAGTTTAAGAACATTTCTTAACAGGCTATTGCAAAGAATTTAGGGATTTCACCATCTACGGTCCGTAATATCATCAAAAGTTTTTAGAGAATCTGGAGAAATTACTGCACATAAGCAATGATATAACAGAACTTTGATTCCTCAGGCGGTAGTGCATCAAAAAGCGACATCAGTTTGTAAAGGATATCACCACATGGGCTCAGGAACACTTCAGAAAACCACCGTCAGTAACTACAGTTGGTTGCTTCATCTGCAATTGCAAGTTAAAACTTAACTATGCAAAGCGAAAGCCATTTATCAACAACACCCAGAAACGCCGCCGGCTTCACTGGGCCCGAGCTCATCTAAGATGGACTGATGCAAAGTGGAAAAGTGTCCTGTGGTCTGACGAGTCCACATTTCAAATAGTTTTTGGAAACTCTGGACGTTGTGTCCTCCAGAACAAATAAGAAAAGAATCATCCAGATTGTTCTAGGCGCAAAGTTCAAATGCCAGCATCTGTGATGGTATGGGGGTGTAAAAAAATAAGTTTCTCAGTTCAAACATTAAGTATCTTGTCTTTGCCGTCTGTTCAATTGAATATAAGTTGAAAAGGATTTTCAAATCATTGTATTCTGATTTTATTTACAAACGTACGAAATGCATGTACTGCATGCAATCACATACATTGTTATTCAATATTATCTAATAATGTAACAAATATTATATTATCAAACATTACAAAAAAATACAAAATAAAAAAAAAACTCAAATAACTGCTTGACTCAAGTATTAATCTTTAATAATAATGTTGTTCTTGTTAATAATGTTGTGTTAGTTACATTTGTATTAACTTATCCATCCATCCATTTTCTACCGGTTATTCCCTTTTGGGGTCGCTGGCGCCTATCTCAGCTACAATCGGGCGGGAGGCGGGTTACAACCTGGACAAGTCGCCACCTCATCGCAGATAGACAGACAACATTAAGTGTTGCCAATCAACCTATCCCCAGGTGCATGTCTTTGGAGTATTTATTTTGAATTTTACATAAAATTCTGGCGACTGAGCTTCAAGTCTATAGATGTTTTTTTTACGGAGTTTGTGAAAAATATATAATAAACAAATGGATAGGCAATTGTATAATATTACGGAGAGGTTAATCCTTATCAAGTTCTATTTATTTATTACTAGCTGTTACAAGCGAGCCATAACTGCGATGTGGCCCTTGGTGAAAACGGGTTTGACACCCCTGCTTTAGAGTAGTCAGTGTACAGCTTGTGACTATGACTCAACACACACTCGTTATTGTTTAAACAGCTGGCACTTGGGAGATGCTAGGGGTGTAACGGTACACAAAAATTTTGGTTCGGTACGTAACTCGGTTTAGAGGTCAGGGTTCGGTTCATTTTCGGTACAGTAAGAAAACAACAAATTTATAAAATTTTTGGGTTATTTATTTACCAAATTTGTAAACAATGGCTTTATCCTTTTAACATTGTATAATAATTCTGCCCACGTTAATCCACATTAAACTGCTTCAAGGTGTTGCTTTGATTAAATAAAATGACAAAACCTTAATTATTCTACATACAAAAAGTGCAACATTAAACCGTTCATGTCAACTCATCATGCTTAATTTATTACAGCATTTGGGAAGCCTGTAGTTGACTTTTATTATGTAAATGTTATATTTTTGTCAACATGTGATAGCAGGGACCCTGCCATTCAAAACTAGGCTGCTACATTACTAATGATTAATATAACTATAGCTGAAAAAATAGTACAATAGCAATAGGAGAGACTATTCATCCCTGAACACCATGGAGTTCAAGTGAAATAGCAAACAGACAGGGCTTTGCTACCCCTAACACACGCACACACACAGAGCAAAATGAGCTAACGTCACGCTAAAAGCTAATTAGCCTTCACCTCAAGCCAAAACTACAAGCAAGCTGAGCTGCAGTTTAAGTTTCTAGAAGCTCAACGGGCTGATAGTGATGTGAGCAGTAGTTGTGACTGAAAAGTGTTTTTTATAATTCGGGGAGAGTACGCTGTCCGCTGCGCTCGACGCTGAAGCATTGACTAACATGCGCTCAGAATACGCACTGCTGATTGGCTGTTACATCGCTCTGAATACGCACTGCTGATTGGCTGTTACATCGCTCTGAATACGCACTGCTGATTGGCTTTGTATGTAACCAATCAGATGGTTGTGTGGGCGGGACAATGTTGGGTGCTGAGACAGAGGCAGAAAGCAGAGCAGCTTGTTAAGACTTTAGATTACAAACTCGTTCGATACACCTCCGAACCGGAATACAATGATTTGCAAATCATTTTCAACCCATATTCAGTTGAATATGCTACAAAGACAACATATTTGATGTTCAAACTGATTAACATTTTTTTTTTAGCAAATAATTATTAACTTGAGAATTTGATGCCAAAGCAAAACCCATTTATCAACAACACCAAGGAACCGCTGGCTTCGCTGGGCCCGAGCTAATCTAAGATGGACTGATGTAAAGTGGAAAAGTGTTCTTTGGTCTGATGATTCCACATTTCAAATTATATTTGGAAACGGTGGACGTTGGTGTCCTCCGGAACAAAGAGGAAAATAACCATTCGGATTGTTATAGGCGCAAAGTTCCAAACCAGCATCTGTTATGGTATGGGGGTGTATTAGTGCCCAAGACATGGGTAACTTACACATCTGTGAAGGCACCATTAATGCTGAACGGTCCATACAGGTTTTGGAGCAACATATGTTGTCATCCAAGCAACGTTATGGACGCCCCTGCTTATTTCAGCAAGACGATGCCAAGCCACGTGTTGCAACAGCATGGTTTCGTAGTAAAAGATAGCGGGTACTTTCCTGGCCTGCCTGCAGTCCAGACCTGTCTCCCATGGAAAATGTGTGGCGCATTATGAAGCGTAAAATACGACAGCGGAGACCCCGGACTGTTGAACGACTGAAGCTCTACATGAAACAAGAATGGGAAAGAATTCCACTTTCAAAGCTTCAACAATTAGTTTCCCGCGGGTCGTATTTTGCCCAGGTCTGCTGTAAAGTGTACTGTTGCTGTAAATCAGGGGTAGGGAACCTATGGCTCGGGAGCCAGATGTGGCTCTTTTGATGACTGCATCTGGCTCTCAGATAAATTTGAGCTGACGTTGCTTAACACGATAAGTAATGAATAAATCCACTTGTAATCACAGTGTTAATAATAATCCATCCATCCATTTTCTACCGCTTATTCCCTTTTGGGGTGGCGGGGGGCGCTGGCGCCTATCTCAGCTACAATCGGGCGGAAGGCGGGTTCAAAATATAAAACATTCTCATGCATTTTTAATCCATCCATCAGTTTTCTACCGCACCTGTTCAAGAAGTTGCGTTAGTGGTAAGAAGTTATTTATTTATTATTGGTTAGTGTGGGGCTTGCCCTCCTGGGGGTTCTGCAGACCACCAAGCACCGACATGAGAGCCCGTTTCAGGGTTACAATATTGTTTTATTTTTTCGCTCTCTGGCTCCAGCTCCAACCCCGTCTCTCCTCCTGGCTGCTGCTTATAACAGAGCAACAGGTGATTGGATAAAAAGGCCCAGGTGGGCCATCTACGCACCTGTCGCTTATTCAGAGGCCGGTCCTGGCACACCCCAGCTCACTGCAGGCCGGCAGGCCACGCCCCCTCCACAGTTAGCTTCAGAATAACAATGTTATTACAAAGAATAAGAGACCTATTATAATCTAGAAATGTTGGTCTTACTTAAAAATGCACGCGTTTGGTTGTGTTCAGTGTTAAAAAAAATATTTTATGGCTCTTACGGAAATACATTTTAAAATATTTGGCTTCTTGGCTCTCTCAGCCAAAAAGGTTCCCCAACCCCTGCTGTAAATGGTTGTTTGTCTATGTTTTGTGATTGGCTGGCTTTGTTAGATGGAGTCCACCCTGCCGGTCAAGTGAGATAGGCTCCAGCTTTCATCCGAACCCAAACATTAACTCGAGGGAAATCACCTCAAATCAAAAGTAATGCATCCTAAATGTGCACTAAGTACTGTCATAGCTCGTTAGTAAGGTAGACAATTCTCATTACTGCATCAGCGTGAAGATGTGTTTTGTTACTTTAAAAAAAAGCCAGAGTTGATGTAAATCGGGTGGCTGCAAGTGCATGTGGATAAAAGCCGCAGAGAGCTCCCATGTTCACTGGGAGCAGATGAAAGAGATGCAAAGGATGCCTGCACTTGATGATGTCATCCATCTTCAAACAGATCAGCGTGAGATACAACAGAAAGACTGCAGTTCTGCATTCAACACAACTGTGAGCACCTTTTCATGCCTATGTGCTGACATTAAGGACCCCGGAAGACAAAACAGAGGTTGTATCGATCCAATGCTAGGGTTGGGGCAGCTTAGCATCTGTGGTGTACATAAAACTCTCTACATCTCCTTTGCTGCCGGTGTTCATCCACCTCTCAGACAAAGCGTGTTACAGTTTGGTAAAGCAGCAGACAGGAAAGTTCCCCATAGAATCATAAACACGGTCCTGAAAATAATTGGCGTCTCCCCCCTTGCTCGTCGCAAGAAGACGCCCTAAGATCCCACCGCCTCTGCAGCGTTGTAAACGATGCACGTCAGTCACCCCACATGATCCGCTTTTCCGTCTGCAAGCCTTAAACAATCCCAATTGTACCATCGAAACACGCGTTTTAACTCAGGGGCCAGCAGGGATTTGAACTGGGCCCTCTCGTCCCACCTGCCGAGGACTTGGACTGGTTAGCTGGTAATGTGTAAATACTCCTAAAATAAGACCAACTTTCTTTCTAAAACAATATACTTTAAATGTCCTTATATACAATAGTTGCAATTGTGGACTATGTTCTTCTGTATTCAGAGCCAAATCCGCAATGCTTGATCCCCTACAAATAGTCCTGTTTAAGTCCACAGCTATTCCCTACTTTCTTTCAGACTGGTTTGTTGGAGCCATACTGAGTAAGAGACGAAACCTTCGGAGAAACACACGCTAAAGCACTGAAATGTCGTCACCGAGTAATGAACTGCATGAACAGGATGTGACGTAGGGGGCTCCGCCTCTGTTTGTACTGCACAGGAAGTGACATCCCCCAAAATGGCAGCGCCTTAAGGCTTCATTCAACGCCGTTCGCACATTTGGCTTCATTTAAAAGTTTGTAGATCGAAAAGTTTTCGAAAAGACGGACTCGTAAATCGAAGTTCTAGAGTAAACCAAAGACAAAAATATCAGTTCAACCATTTCTTCATTTTTAGTGATCAGTGAAATAAAAACTGCTTGAATATTACAATCCGTCTGCCAGCCATGTTACTGACAGTTTGGTTTTTCCTCTGTGTTTGTGTTTATTTCCTGTCAGCGCTTTTATTTTGGTATAATTTACTGCATGTCTCGCTGAGCGCTCGTTTTCCTCACCTGTCCCTGATTGGCAGCCTGGCACACCTGGCTGCAATTGCCAATCAGGCTGCTGTTTATGCCTGCCTCGCCCTCCAGTCAGGGCTCAATGATTGTATCCCGTGTCCTGGTGCCTGTTTTCTATAACCTGTTATCCTGGTTCCTGTTGGCTGTTTCCTGGCTCCCGTTTTCACAGCATGTGCATTTACCAGTTGCACTATTTGTTTTTTTGACATTAAAGTCATGCTTTCCTGCGCTACCCCAGTCATTTCTGCATCTTAGGGTTTAAGACCGACAGCAGTCCCTGACACAGTCAGTTATTTGATGACTCAGCCTGACTGACCAAATTTATCTTGAAATTAGCATAAGTCCCCATCTGTTGTTTGCCAACTTGCTAATAATCTTTACGACTTCTTGTATCATGGCCATGTCGCTTAAGGTCACTGCGTGTGCCTAACAGGAAGGAAAGCTCTTTTGGGGTTCATAAAACCTTCAGCATGTTAGTATGTATAAATCTGTAAACCCTGACAACAACTTGGCTTTTTCAGAGAAAAATAAA
Source organism: Nerophis ophidion (assembly GCF_033978795.1). Taxonomy (NCBI): domain Eukaryota; kingdom Metazoa; phylum Chordata; class Actinopteri; order Syngnathiformes; family Syngnathidae; genus Nerophis; species Nerophis ophidion. The sequence goes on from NC_084615.1 coordinate 9,171,125, forward strand.
TAAATTCATCAATTCCTTTTTGAAAGCAAAAAGGTAACAGTTAAGTTATTAAACGCTATAGAGCGTTTTTATTTCGGGCTCCAGTACTCTGGAATGCCCTCCCGGTAACAGTTCGAGATGCCACCTCAGTAGAAGCATTTAAGTCTCATCTTAAAACTCATTTGTATACTCCAGCCTTTAAATAGACTCCCTTTTTAGACCAGTTGATCTGCCGTTTCTTTTCTTTTTCTCCTATGTCCCACCCTTCCTTGTGGAGGGGGTCCGGTCCCATCCGGTGGCCATGTACTGCTTGCCTGTGTATCGGCTGGGGACATCTCTGCGCTGCTGATCCGCCTCCGCTTGGGATGGTTTCCTGTTGGCTCCGCTGTGAACGGGACTCTCGCTGCTGTGTTGGATCCGCTTTGGACTGGACTCTCGCGACTGTGTTGGATCCATTATGGATTGAACATTCACAGTATCATGTTAGACCCGCTCGACATCCATTGCTTTCGTCCTCTCCAAGGTTCTCATAGTCATCATTGTCACCGACGTCCCACTGGGTGTGAGTTTTCCTTGCCCTTATGTGGGCCTACCGAGGATGTCGTAGTGGTTTGTGCAGCCCTTTGAGACACTAGTGATTTAGGGCTATATAAGTAAACATTGATTGATTGATAAATATGCTGTTTTGCCTGATTATATAATTATGACTTCTTCTTTTTCCTCCCAACAGGTCTACCTTTGCTGTGTGCATCCAGTCAGCCATGATGTCTGTACAAACCCCTCCCCTCTCCCGCTCAGGCTCCTCCCCCTCCAATGTGGGTCTGTCCAGCCGCGGCGGTCCTTCTGCCGCCCCTCCCACTTCCCTCAGCCTGCGCTCCTCCTACAACCAGCTGCTCGGGCGCGATGTTATCAGGGAGTCCGTCAACACCGAGAGCGGGGGTTCGGCCACTTTGCCCAAGAGCCGTCAGAGATACTCAATGACGAGCGTTCGGAGCGACAACTTGTCATCTAAAAATCAACCAGCTAGCAGGGGCAGAGGCCTCCCCACTAAGTCCTCTTCCAGTTCAGCCCTCTACTCCTCGTCCTCCTCATCGCCACTCTTCAACACGACCAACCCAAAACTAGCCAAGAACGGGGCCAACCTGCAGAGGCGTGCTGAGAGTCAGCAGCAGGAGCTGAGCAAACTCCACAATGATCCCACGGACAACTCCAACTCTGACTGGCCCGAGTTTGAAAAGGACAACTCGCAGCTTCCACCGTTCCGAAGAAGGACAAAGAGCTTTTTGGAGTCCCATGACAAGGGTTGGGACCTGAGCTGGGGAAACAAGGAGAACAATGAGGAGAAGAAGCAGCAGCAGTCTTTCCCCGAGAAAGAACAGCCAAGCCCGGTCAAGGAGAGAGAGAGTCAGAAGGAAGAGAAAACCAGCAACAAGGAAGAGACTGTGCCAGAGGTGGAAGAAGAGGAAGAGGATGAAGACCAAACACCACCTGCAAGACAGCCCCTCTTACCTGTCGTGGTGGAAGCCCCGCTTTGCTCCTCCTCTTCTTCATCTACCAACAGCCCAGAGTGGGAAGCAGACAACCAAATCCACAATCAGGCTACAGCCCAGGTCAGAGAGGAGCACTGCATCCAGTTGCTGGGAAGTCCGAGGAGTCCCGCAAAGCCTCCTCGGAGCTCCCAACCCAGGGTGATCAAGGTGGAGCTGCACCCCAACAATGAGAATCAGTTCCTGCAACAGTACCCTCCATCCTCTCCTAAGCAGCCCAGGTCCAGTGAGAGGAACACCCCGACAAGGAACCGGGCTCCCCCTCCTGCCATGCCTGATCCCCAACCAGAGATGGGTCTCCCAAAAGTCAGCTTAAGAATGGATCTGACTCCTGATACGCCATCAGAGGATGAAGACTCCAGCTGGACCACCCTGTCCCAGGAGTCACCCACACCTCAAAGTCCACAAGAGACAGGTTTGATGATATTATTGTTCTCTCTAACTATGGATATCCTGATCAAAATAGTTGGCCTCCAATCCGATTTCGAGTCCTGATCCGATGCTTTGTCAATAGATTACAGAACTGAACATAGGTTGTAACTTAAGTGAACACAATAACTTATCTTATTAAGTGTAGAATTTGCTAGTATTGTTGTAAATCAGATAATTTTATTCCCAGGGCATTCAATCAATCACAACTGGACTGTTTGGTTTGTCTTAGAAAACGTTTCACCTCTCATCCAAGTAGACCTTATCAGTTCACGATCATAGACTTAGATTGGTCCGATCTGGTCTCAGACTTAGATTGGTCAGATCAAGTCTTAGTCTTAGATTGGTCAGATTTAGTTGTAGGCTTAGATTGGTCAGATCTAGTCGTAGGCTTAGATTGGTCAGATCTAGTCGTAGGCTTAAATTGGTCAGATCTAGTCGTAGGCTTAGATTGGTCAGATCTAGTCGTAGGCTTAGATTGGTCAGATCTACTCATAGACTTAGATTGGTCAGCTCTAGTCTTAGGCTTAGATTGGTCAGCTCGAGTCTTAGGCTTAGATTGGTCAGGTCTAGTCTTAGACTTAGATTGGTCAGCTCTAGTCTTACTTAGATTGGTCAGATCTAGTCTTACTTAGATTGGTCAGATCCAGACTTAGACTTAGATTGGTCAGATCAAGTCTTAGTCTTAGATTGGTCATATTTAGTTTTAGGCTTAGATTGGTCAGATCTAGTCGTAGGCTTAGATTGGTCAGATCTAGTCGTAGGCTTAGATTGGTCAGATCTAGTCGTAGGCTTAGATTGGTCAGATCTAGTCGTAGGCTTAGATTGGTCAGATCTAGTCGTAGGCTTAGATTGGTCAGATCTAGTCGTAGGCTTAGATTGGTCAGATCTACTCATAGACTTAGATTGGTCAGCTCTAGTCTTAGGCTTAGATTGGTCAGCTCAAGTCTTAGGCTTAGATTGGTCAGGTCTAGTCCTAGACTTAGATTGGTCAGCTCTAGTCTTACTTAGATTGGTCAGATCTAGTCTTACTTAGATTGGTCAGGTCTAGTCTTACTTAGATTGGTCAGATCTAGTCTAGATCTAGACTGGATTGAATGCCCTGAGAATACAATGACCTGGATGAATGAGAACATCCACAGACATAAGTCAGATCATGTCTTAAATGTGTGGTATTGAATGCAACAAACATTTTATTGAACACAATAAAGTGTCTAGTGCACAATAACTAAACAAAAACACAAACTACTTCTGGCTCCCATTTCAGTTATTTGGGTTTTGCCCTCAAAACCTTCCTTAAACTCCCTGAGTTTGTAAACAATATTATAAAATACCAAAAAAGTATTCTCGATAATAAGAACATGTAAAGAAAATATCAATCTAATAATTTTAACATTGTTTATATACTGATACTATAGTAGGTATCGATAGTATCGACATCTAGATCAATCATCGCCCTACTTTACATTAAAGCTTCAGCAGTTCGCTTCTTGTGTCGTCCTGCTTGGTGTATATGCAGCATGCTCAGCCATTATTTTCTTCTAGTCCTCCAGTGATAATGGTACGCAAAGTTTGTTTATTTTTCACCCTAGTTGTGAGGATTAGTAACTTGGAAGTGGATACACGACACGTTAGTTACAGCTTGCTCTCAAATTTGAGCCGGGGTTCTGGCAAGACATGCACCCTCCTGGAATTCGTGCAACTCTTACACATTTGTAACCATGAATAGGAACATCCAATTGTGAAGTGAAGGACTAGCATACTTTCCAACCCTCCCGGATTTTCCGGGAAACTCCCGAAATTCAGCGCCTCTCCCGAAAACCTCCCGGGACAAATTTTCTCCCGAAATTCAGGCGGAGCTTGAAGCCACGCCCCCTCCAGCTCCATGAGAACCTGACTCAGCAATGTTGTGACCCTCTTAAACAGGACAATACAGCCATCTACTGTACATAGAATAGAATATAATGTAAATATATTCTACATATATTCTACATTTAAGTGCAGTCAAGGAACATGCATTAGGGAGTCTGTTCTGAAGCCCACAGTAAAGAGACATAACTTCATCACGTTGCCTGGGTATTGACTCCAACCCAATATATTACACCGTCGACGAGCAAAATGAAGAAATGCGCTTGCAAGTTCCAGAACGATCGGAAACAAGAATTTCAGTTTATCCAGGAGAGTTCGAAGGGGAAAGGGTATGTTGCCTGTAAATTTAGTAGAACAGACTTCTCCATTGAACACGGCGGCCGAACGGATATACTCAGTCATGAACAGTCAGCGAAGCAAAAATCACCCGCAGCGCAGTATTATGGGCCACCTCGCAAAATGGAGACCCGAGGGTGTAACTTATGCTGAGACAAAGATTGCTATGCTTATACCCGGAAGCAACATCCCGTTCTCATTTGCGGATGTCTACAACAAAACCGTGAAGGATATGTTCCCGGATTCGGAGATCGCTCGCCAATACGCAAATGGCAGAACAAAGGCTACTCAAATAGTGAAAGGTAAGTGTTGTTGTTGTTTTTTTAGTAATCAGCAAGCACAGTACAGCTAGTAGAACAACTGTGTTTTTATTTCTGTGTATTTGATAGGTGCCGTCGGAAATTCAACTATTTCTTTTATTTATATATATCCATCCATTTTCTACCGCTTATTCCCTTTCTGGGGTCGCGGGGGGGCGCTGGCGCCTATCTCAGCTACAATCGGGGTACACCCTGGACAAGTCGCCACCTCATCGCAGGGCCAACACAGATTTATATATATAATAAAATAAATATATATAGCTAGATTTCACTGAAAGTCAAGTATTTCATACATATATATATTTATATATAGGAAATATATATGAAATACTTGAGTTGGTGAATTATACTACTCCCCTCTTAACCACGACCCCAACCCCCACCTCCCGAAATCGGAGGTCTCAAAGTTGGCAAGTATGAGGACTAGTAGTGACTCAAAGTGCTTTACATTGAGTAAACGCATTATCTACATTTAAGATGCATATAAACCAGTGTGGGGTGGCACTGGAAACAAGGTGGGTGGAGTGTCTTGCCCAAGGACACAACGACAGCGATTTGGTTAGCGGAAGCTGGATTCTCACCAGGAACTCTCAAGTTTCTGGTCGGCTGCTCTAGCATCTGAGCAGCACTGCCCCACAATTGTGCCTCACCGAGCGTCCAGTCCTTTTTCATGGAATCTTGCACGTGTTTACAAACAGTAGCCATGTAAACCCTGGGACAAGATCGGCTGGGCTCAGTAAACCAGGCAAATATCGGCATCGATCAAATCCCATGAATGGGATCAGGAAATCTCTGTCGACCATTTTTACATGTAAATGATCAATCTTGTTGAAATTTTACAGCAGGGGACTCCAAACGTTTCAACTCGGGGACTACATTGGAGTGCATATTGAGTACTATATATATATATATATAGCCTATACATATATACAGTGTATGTACATATTATGCTAATATAATGGATCTATAACAAATAATTAATATCACTGGATATTAAGAGTATGTGAAAGTTCGACTTTCATGATGACCTCCTTAAAGTTTTGTAATCAATCACAAATATCAAGCAGCTAGAATGCACCAAACATGGATACATGTGGACAGTGCTTTGCATTTTTTCCACCATGCATTGTCATGGATTTATCCATCCATCTTCTTCCGCTTATCCGAGGTCGGGTCGCGGGGGCAACAGCCTAAGCAGGGAAACCCAGACCTCCCTTTCCCCAGCCACTTCGTCTAGCTCTTCCCGGGGGATCCCGAGGCGTTCCCAGGCCAGCCGGGAGACATAGTCTTCCCAACGTGTCCTGGGTCTTCCCCGTGGCCTCCTACCAGCTGGACGTGCCCTAGACACATCCCTAGGGAGGCGTTCGGGTGGCATCCTGACCAGATGCCCGAACCACCTCATCTGGCTCCTCTCGATGTGGAGGAGCAGCGGCTTTACGTTGAGTTCCTCCCGGATGGCAGAGCTTCTCACCCTATCTCTAAGGGAGAGACCCGCCACACGGCGGAGGAAACTCATTTGGGCCGCTTTTACCCGTGATCTTATCCTTTCGGTCATGACCCAAAGCTCATGACCATAGGTGAGGATGGGAACGTAGATCGACCGGTAAATTGAGAGCTTTGCCTTCCGGCTCAGCTCCTTCTTCACCACAACGGATCGGTACAACGTCCGCATTACTGAAGACGCCGCACCGATCCGCCTGTCGATCTCACGATCCACTCTTTCCTCACTCGTGAACAAGACTCCTAGGTACTTGAACTCCTCCACTTGGGGCAGGGTCTCCTCCCCAACCCGGAGATGGCACTCCACCCTTTTCCATGGATTTAAATGGGCCTTATTTAGAATTTGTTATGGTGTTTGGACATTTTTTTAATAATATCCACAAAGTTCAGTGAGCAGGTTGTGTTATTTGTGTTGACTAATTATGTTGGTTGCATTGTGTTTTTGCGCCATGAGTGGGAAATGTTTTTTTGGATTGGGTCATATAAGTTCGCAACTTTTGGTCGCGAACAGGAAGTAGCAGACGATGTGTGCGTGTGACGTCACTGGTTGTGGAGCTCCTCACATCCGCACATTGTTTACAATCATGGCCACCAGCAGCGAGAGCGATTCAGACCGAGAAAGCGACAATTTCCCCATTAATTTAAGCGAGGATGAAAGATTTATGGATGAGGAAAGTGAGAGTGAAGGACTAGAAAAAAAATAAAAATAAATAAAAAGGCTATACAGTGGGAGCGATTCAGATGTTATTAGACACATTTACTAGGATAATTCTGGAAAATCCCTTATCTGCTCATTGTGTTACTAGTGTTATAGTGAGATTATATGGTCGTACCTGTACAACCTGAAGGTCGGCCCCACACCTTTCTTCAGCACCAGTCGACGGGTGGTGGTAATGCCCCTTCGCAAGGGACCCTCTTCGGAACACAATCTTTCGAAATGATCGCTGCATAATACACTGTACTTTGTGTGTGGGGTCCAATCCAACCGTGTTCGCTTGACCGCTCTGTTCCATAGTAAAGCTTCACCGTTATCTTTCGGGAATGTAAACAATGAAACACCGGCTGTGTTTGTGTTGCTAAAGGCGGCCGCAATACACCGCTTCCCACCTACAGCTTTCTTCTTTGATGTCTCTAATTTGCAAAAATGTCCAGAATACTGTGGAATTATGCAATGAAAACAGACGACTTATAGCTGGGAACGATGCTGGGACAAAATGTCCTCTACAATGCGTGACGTCACGCACATACAGCGACGTTTCAGCAGGATATTTCGGTGCGAAATTTAAAATTGCAATTTAGTAAACTAACCCGGCTGTATTGGCATGTAGATAGATAGATAGTACTTTATTGATTCCTTCAGGAGAGTTCCTTCAGGAAAATTAAAATTCCAGCAGCAGTGTACAGAGTTGAGATCAATTTAAAAAAAAAAAAAGGTGAAAAGTAAATAATGGGGGTTTAAAAGGAAACAAAATAGAGAAATATTACAAAAAGAGTAATAACAATGGGAATAACAATATAACAGTAAAATAAGAATATAGCAAGACAAAGTAGGCAGTAGTGACCATGTTATGAAAACGTATTGCACTGTTATTGTTTTGCATCCCCTGTCATCCTAGTACCCCCCGTCCCCCGTCCCAGAGAGGCGTTGTACAGTCTAATGGCGTGTGGGACAAAGGAGTTTTTGAGTCTATTAGTCCTGATACTTGGGATGAAGCAGTCTAGAACTGAACAGGCTCCTCTGGCTACTGATAACGCTATGCAGAGGGTGACTGGCATCATCCAGGATGCTCACTAGTTTGTCAACAGTCCTCTTCTCTGCCACCGTCACCAGTGAGTCCAGTTTCATTCCCATTGTAGAACCGGCCCGCCTGATCAGTTTCTCAAGTCTGGAGCTGTCCTTCTTAGATGTACTGCCCCCCCCACACCCCCCCATGTGTTGCAATGTTAATATTTCATCATTGATATATAAACTATCAGACTATGTGGTCGGTAGTAGTGGCTTTCAGTAGGCCTTTAAGTGTGCCTTATAGTTCGAAAAAGACGGTATTTTAAAATACATGATGTCTCGCGGGCCAAACTAAAGACGCCGGCGGGCCACAGCTTGGACAGCCTTGTTTTACAGACATGTGCTTATCAGTCCAGGTGTGTGCTAAATTTAGTGGTGATTCAGCGAAACAAGTTCAAGGCACGACGGGTGTTATTGTAGTGCCGTGTCAGTCTTATGGAGTCCAATAACAGAGCCGCCATGTGGTGTATTTGTGAGAAAAATAATAGCACAGGCAACACTAGATTCAACAAAATGTCACACTTTTGTGTCCAGTGGTTAAAGAGTAGAAGTGATAGTTTCCACGGACAAATACATATAATCTTCAAACGCCACGTCCAACAATGTGTTTTCTCTCTCCCTTCACTCCTGCTTTTTTTACTCTGGACATAAATCAGAGGCCCCTCCTTAGACAAGAGAGACACAGCAATACTGCAGGAGCCCTTAAGACCACACTGAGCCACCTTATGTCGCAAAGAGTGATTAGGATGGATGGAAAGCTAGGACACTGCAGACAGGGTGTGGCAGGGAAAGGAAATTGACTTCAAAAAAGGATGCAAAAGCAGAAATATGAAGAAAAAAAAGAGGTTATTGCCCATGGACGCTACTTCAAGGGATGGGGGAAAGGTTGCCATGACAACAGCTGTAATGATCCCCATTCTCTTTCCAATGCACACACACACAGTACAAAATGTATGGATATGTGTCTAAATATGTGTCTATCGCTCCAGTAGCAGATGTTTGGGGCGAGGGGGACCTGCCCCCAGGCTGGCGGGAAATCTCCGACTCATCCGAGGTCTACTTCTGGCACATACCCACCGGCACCACTCAGTACCACCGACCTGTTGCCTCCAGCACTCAGCCCGGCTGTGGCGAGGAGGAGCCCGAGGCGGAGGACAAACCGCAACAGGAGACACATGACTCACTAAAACCACCCAACGAGGTGAGACACACCTGCTGTAATCATATCTCAACGACACTATGTACAAAACCCACAACCAGTGAAGTTGGCACGTTGTGTAATGCATAAATAAAAGCAGAATACAAGGGTTTGCAAATCCTTTTCAACTTATATTCAATCGAAGAGACTGCAAAAGACAAGATACTTAATGTTCCAATTTATTTTTTGCAAATAATCATTAACTTAGAATTTAATGGCAGCAACACATTGCAAAAAAAGTTGACACAGGGGCCTTTTTACCACTGTGTTATATGGCCTTTCCTTTTAACAACACTCAGTAAACGTTTGGGAACTGAGGAGACCAATTATTTAAGCTTTTTAGGTGGATTTCTTTCCCATTCTTGCTTAAGTTGTTCAACAGTTCGGGGTCTCCGTTGTCGTAATTTAGGCTTTATATTGCGCCACACCTTTTTCAATAAGAGACAGGTCTGGACTACAGGCAGGCCAGACTAGTACCCACAGTCTTATACTATGAAGCCACGCTGTTGTAACACGTGGCTTGGCATTGTCTTGCTGAAATAAGCAGGGGCGTCCATGATAACGTTGCTTGGATGGCAACATACGTTGCTCCAAAACCTGTATGTACCTTTCAGCATTAATGGTGCCTTCACAGATGTGTAAGTTACCCATGCCTTGGGCACTAAAACACTCCCATACCATATAAGATGCTGGTTTTTGGACTTTGGGCCTATAACAATACGGATAGTTCTTTTCCTCTTTGTTACGGAGGACACAACGTCCAAAGTTTCCCAAAACAATTTGAAATGTGGACTCGTTAGACCACAGAACACTTTTACACTTTGCATCAGTCCATCTTAGATGAGCTCAGGCCTAGCTGGGTGTTGTTGATAAATGGCTTTTGCTTTGCATAGTACACTGCAAAAACTGTACTCTAAGTGAGATTAAATATTAAATATCTCAAATAAGGGTGATATTTGCTCATTTTCTGTCTGATAAGATAGTTCTTCTCACTAAGCAGATTTTATGTTAGAGTCTTTTACTTGTTTTAAGGGTTTTGGTCCTAAATGATCTTTGTAAGATATTACAGCATCCATCCATCCATTTTCTACCGCTTATTCACTTTGGGGTCACGGGGGGCGCTGCTGCTTATCTCAGCTACAATCGGGCGGAAGGATGTACAGCTTAGGTTGTTCAACGGTCTCCGTTGTGGTATTTTAGGCTCCATAATGTCCCACACATCTTCAAAGGGAGACAGGTCTGGACTACAGGCGGGCCAGTCTAGTACCCGCACTCTTTAACTATGAAGCCACGCTGTTGTAACACATGCAGAATGTGGATTGGTATTGTCTTGCTGAAATAAGCAGGGGCATGCATGAAAAACAATTTTCTTGGATGACAACATATGTTGGTCAAAAACCTGTATGTACCTTTCAGCATTAATGGTGCCTTCAAAGATGTGTAAGTTACCCATGCCTTGGTCAATGATACACCCCCATACCATCACAGATGCTGGCTTTTGAACTTTGCACCTATAACAGTCCGTATGGTTCTTTTCCTCTTTGGTCTGGAGGAAACGACGTCCACAGTTACTTAAAAACAATTTGAAATGTGGACTCGTCAGACCACAGAACTCTTTTCCACTTTGCATCAGTCCATCTCAGATTCTTTAATGAGCTCGGGCCCAGCGAAGCCGGCGGCCTTTCTGGGTGTTGTTGATAAATGGCTTTAGATTTGCGTAGTAGATAGAGATGCGCGGATAGGCAATTATATCACCCGCATCCGCATCACCAAAGTCGTCATCCACCCGCCGTCCATCCGAATCAACATTTTATCAGGACCGTACCCGCCCGCCAACCGCCCGCTGAAATACATCAGAGGTTTTCCGCCGTTACTACTCACAGAGCTATTTAAACCTAATTCACAGAGAAATTATGACAAGCGTTCATCCCGATTACAAGAAAGTGGGCATGCTGTGAAGCCATTGCCTTAGACACCTTCAACAACATGTACGTACCGATTGTTGGTCTGGCAACATGTTGTGTGCAGCTTCCGCAATTACACGTTCAAGATTGAAAGGCATTCTGGGTGATACAGAGTACACTGATGGTTGTGATATAAACAACTTTAACGCTTAGTAATATGCGCCACACTGTGAAGCCACACCCAACAAGATTAAAAAACACCTTTCGGGAGAACATCCTCACAGTAACACAACATAAACGCAACACAACAACTACCCATAATCCTTTGTATCCGTCCCACTTCCTGAATATATTTTACACCCCCGCGCCCCCAACCCCGCCCAGCTTACCGACGCACGGTGGGGGGTTGCTGCTAGTGGGGTGTATAAATTAGTCAGATAGTGTCATGAATACAAAGGATTATGGGTATTTGTTGTGTTGCGTTTATGTTGTGTTACTGTGAGGATGTTCTCCCGAAAGGTGTTTGTCATTCTTAATTGGTGTGGCTTCACAGCGTGGCGCATATTACTAAGAGTGTTAAAATTGTTTATATCACAACCATTAGTGTACTCTGTGTCACCCAGTATGCCTTGCAGTCGTGTGCGTGTTGCTGCGGAAGCCACACACAACATGACAAGCAGATCGTACATGTAGTAGGCGATAAAGCCAATGGCTTCATAGCACGCCCTAATACTTATTATCTGGGTGGCTACCGGCAGTCATTTAGGAGAATAATACCGTCTCTTGTTGTCTTCTTCGATTTATGACACGGTTCTAAAATGGTACTTTGAATGGCAAAGAATATCGATCACAGAACCATGCATATTAAATATTTCCGGATGGTTCAACCACCACCCGCCCGAATCTAATTAAAATCTATTTTTTCGTCATGTCACCCGCCCAAGCCGCGGTTTATCCGCGTAATCCGCGGATGAAACCGCAAACCGCGCATCTCTAGTAGTAGAGTTTTAACTTGCACTTACAGATGTAGCGAAGAACTGTAATTACTGACCGTGGTTTTCCGAAGTGTTCCTGAGCCCATGTGGTGATTTCCTTTACAAACTGAGGTCGCTTTTTGATGCAGTACCGCCTGAGGGATCGAAGGTCACGAGTATTCAATGTTGGTTTTCTCCAGATTCTCTGTACCTTTTGATGATATTACGGACTGAAGATGGTGAAATCCCTAAATTCCTAGCAATAACTCGTTGAGAAATGTTGTTCTTAAACTGTTCAGCAATTTGCTTACGCATTTGTTGACAAAGTGGTGACCCTCGCCCCATCCTTGTTTGTGAATGACTGAGCATTTCATGAAAGCTGCTTTTATACCCAATCATGGCACCCACCAGTCTAGCCTGTTCACCTGTGGGATGTTCCAAATAAGTGTTTGATGAGCATTCCTCAACTTTCTCAAACTTTTTTGCCACTTGTGCCAACTTTTCTGAAACATGTTGCAGGCAAATGAGTTAATATTTGCAAAAAAATAACTAGTTTTCCAATTTGAACATTAAGTATCTTGTCTTTGCAGTCTATTCAATTGAATATAAGTTGAAAAGGATTTGGAAATCATTGTATTTTGTTTTTATTTACCATTTACACAAAGTTCCTACTTCACTGGTTTTGGGTTTTGTACAAACACGTGTTGGGAGACGCTCCCCTTTGCAGTTACACCACATATTTTCTTTCTGGGAAGGCATTCTACAAGATACATTTCTTATTCCATTCATCTAGAACAGGGGTCGGGAACCTTTTTGGCTCAGAGAGCCAAGAATCCAAATATTTGAAAATGTTTTTCCGTAAGAGCCATAAAAAAAAAAGTTCAACACTGAACAACTAAATGTGTGCATTTTTAAGTAAGACCAACATTTCTAGAGTATAATAAGTCTCTTATTCTTTGTAATAACATTGTTATTCTGAAGCTAACTGTGGAGGGGGCGTGGCCTGCGGGCCTGCAGCGAAGCCGGGTGTTGCCAGGATCGGCCTCGAAATCAGCGACAGATGCGAAGACGCCCCACCTTTGCCTTGTTATCTAATCACCTGTCGCTCTGTTATAAGCAGCAGCCAGGAGGAGAGACGGGGTTGGGGCTGGAGCCAGAGCGCGATCGAGAACGAAAAAGGAAAAGACAATTGCTAGGAAGCAACTGAGAGGCTTATTGAAAAATAAAACAATATTGTAACCCTGAAACAGGCTCTCTTGTCGGTGCTTGGTGGTCTGAAGAACCCCCAGGAGGGCAAGCCCCACACTAACCAATAATAAATACATAACTTCTTACCATTAACGCAACTTATTGAACAGGTGCGGTAGAAACGGACGGATGGATTCAAAATACATGATATTTTTTTATATTTTGAGCGTTATTTTTAACACTGTGATTACAAGTGGATTTATTCATTACTTATCGCGTTATGCAACGTCAGCTCAGATTTATCTGAGAGCCAGATGCAGTCATCAAAAGAGCCACATCTGGCTCTAGAGCCATAGGTTCCCTACCCCTGATCTAGAAGAACTTCTGTGAGGTCAAGGTTGACGATCTCTGTCAGTAATGCAATAATTGCCTTCTCCGGTAGCTAATGAAGGATTATCTGATTTATTCAATAACTGTACGTTTTGGGGAAAGTAACCTTAAGTCAGGGGTGCCCATTACGTCGATCGCGAGCTACCAGTCGACCGCGGGGGGTGTGTCAGTCGATCTCCAGCCAGGCTTTTAAAAAAAATAAACCTAAAAATTAGTGATCATCAATCTTCGCCAAGACGTCACTTAAATGACATTCACGGTACCGGAGGGTCTTGTGAGATGACGCTGGCTGCTGCAAGATCATTATTATGAAAATATGACCGAGAGGAAGGCGAGAAACACTTTTTATTTCAACAGACTCTCGCGCCGTACCTTCCGTCAAAACTGTAAAGGCCGACTGCACATTTCCTATCTTCACAATAAAAGCCCTGCTTCATGCTGCCTGCGCTAACTAAATACAGAGTCTCGGAAAACTGGCGTGCACAAGCGATCCCTCAGAAAGCTGGCGTGCACATCACTTGTGCACGCCAGCTTTCCGAGACTCTTATTTTGTTAGCGCAGGCAGCATGAGGCAGGGCTTTTATTGTGAAGATAGGAAATCTGCAGTCGGCCTTTAGAGTTTTGACGGAAGGGACGGCGCGAAAGTCTGTTGAAATAAAAAGTGTTTCTCGCCTTCCTCTCGGTCCTTTTTTCATAATAATGAACTGGCAGCAGCCAGCGTCATCTCACAAGACCCTCGGGTGCCGTGAATGTCAATCAAGCAAGCTACGGAATTTGCCGCCAATGTTTTTCTTGTAAAGTGTATGGAAGCTGGATGAATTAGATGCCAAAAACCAACCACTTTCATGTGGTATTGTACAGAAAGGACAACTTTTTTTCTCCTCCATTTGAAAATGTGGGCGTTATCATCATTACTGTCTGATTCCAATCGATGCAAGTCATCAGAATCAGGTAATACAGCAACTTATATTCTTGTCTTTGTGAAAGAAAGACATCTATATGTGTTACACATGCTTGTTTAACTTGTTTACAAAAATGTCTCTTTCATAAATAAATAAATATAAATGATATATATAAATGAGGTAGATCCCCTCGAGTTGGTCAATTGAAAAGTAGCTCGCCTGCAGAAAAAGTGTGGGCACCCCTGCCTTAAGTGATGATTTTTTTAAAGTAATTTGCCCATCACTGATTATGGATTAACCTGCAAATGTGTGTTAATGATGGATGCTCTTTAGAAAATAACCTTTAAAAAGTCGAATGAGTGTCTAAAAATACTGCTAACTAAAAGTGATGAACACCAATACGTGTGAAGACCAGCCCCTCTATGCAGTATTTTTGCTAAGCTGTTAGTGCATCTCTCTCCTCCTGTCTGCCACAGCGTCCCAGCAGTCTCGTCTCAGACAGTTCCGTTGAACCCGTCCCCTCCCCTTCTGGCTCATCCCCCACCTCCCTCCCCTGCAGCCCCTCCAATGATGTCATCTCTTCTGCACTGGATCTCAGCAGCGCCACCTGCACCGTCAATGTAAGCACGTCATTCTTCCCCCATTTGGCTTTTTTGTCCCTTTTGTGTGTTTGACACTTGCTCCACTTTCACCCTCACACCTACTGTATATCTGTCAAGTGTATGGGATTTGTTCATGTCCATGTGAACAGTGCAAGGCCTCTTTCGTATGTGGATTTAAAGTGGATATGCAGTACAGGCCAAAGGTTTGGACACACCTTCTCATTTCAATGAGTTTTCTTTATTTCAATCAATCAATCAATCAATCAATGTTTATTTATGTAGCCCCAAATCACAAATGTCTCAAATGACTGCACAAATCATTACGACTACAACATCCTCGGAAGAACCCACAAAAGGGCAAGGAAAACTCACACCCAGTGGGCAGGGAGAATTCACATCCAGTGGGACGCCAGTGATAATGCTGACTATGAGAAACCTTGGAGAGGACCTCAGATGTGGGCAACCCCCCCCCTCTAGGGGACCGAAAGCAATGGATGTGGAGCGGGTCTAACATGATACTGTGAAAGTTCAATCCATAGTGGCTCCAACACAGCCGCGAGAGTTCAGTTCAAGCGGATCCAAGACAGCAGCGAGAGTCCCGTCCACAGGAGACCATCTCAAGCGGAGGCGGATCAGCAGCGTAGAGATGTCCCCAACCGATACAGGCGAACGGTCCATCCTGGGTCTCGACTCTGGACAGCCAGTACTTCATCCATGGTCATCGGACCGGACCCCCTCCACAAGGGAGGGGGGGACATAGGAGAAAGAAAAGAAGCGGCAGATCAACTGGTCTAAAAAGGTCTATTTAAAGTCTAGAGTATACAGATGAGTTTTAAGGTGAGACTTAAATGCTTCTACTGAGGTAGCATCTCGAACTGTTACCGGGAGGGCATTCCAGAGTACTGGAGCCCGAACGGAAAACGCTCTATAGCCCGCAGACTTTTTTTGGGCTCTAGGAATCACTAATAAGCCGGAGTCTTTTGAACGAAGATTTCTTGCCGGGACATATGGTACAATACAATCTGCACCGTGTAGTATTTTATACGTAATTAGTAACACCTTAAAGTCACATCTTAAGTGCACAGGAAGCCAGTGCAGGTGAGCCAGTACAGGCATTTAAATTAATATTTACATTGTAGATTGTCACTGAAGGCATCACAACTATGGCACCTGTGAAGTGAAAACCATTTCAGATGACTACCTCTTGAAGCTCATGGAGAGAATGCTAAGAGTGTGCAAAATGGTTAATGGGTTATACTTGTATAGCACTTTTCTACCTTTTTAAGGAACTCAAAGCGCTTTGATACTACTTCCACATTCACCCATTCACACACACATGATGGCGGGAGCTGCCATGCAAGGCGCTAACCACGACCCATCAGGAGCAAGGGTGAAATTAGATAGTACTTTATTTATTCCGTCAGGAGAGTTCCTTCAGGAAGATTACAATTTTCAGCACAATCCCATTCAAGATCAGACAAACATTATTGGGAGACAGAACAGGATCGCTGACGGGTCTGCCGGCTTCCAGCGCCCCTTACAAAAAAGATGACATACAGGTAAACAAGGGGGGGGGGGGGGGGGGGAGAAAAGAATAGAAGATTAAAATGAAAAATAAAAAAAATCGGTCTTAGCCTGGGCCCTGGAGAGGGGGTGCAGACTGAGGCCAAGGGAAAAAAACAACAACTCATAGCCATAGTACACATCCCTCTTCCATGTGTGTAAGAGGGAAACATCAAACATCAAAGAACACAGAGGACATTAAAGACATTAAAGCAGCAGATACAAGCAGACACTTCTACATACAGCTATGAATAAAAAGTAAAAGAAACATATACACTGCGGTGGCCTCTGCGGTGTTCCACCCCATTGTCTGCTGGGGAGGAGGGGGGATGGCCAGAGACAGAAGCAGACCCAACAAAGCAACCAAGACAGCCGACTCCACTCTCGGCCAGTGTCCAGTCCGCATGGATGAGCGAGGATACGTCCAAGGTGACTGAGGTGTCTGACACCTGCGCACCCAGTCAAGACACCGGGAAGCCTCTCCGTCCCAGCGCTCAGTGCTAGCTCCGCAGCCCTGTCCCCCTAATCCGCATCTCCTCCAGTCCCTCCAAACCGACTCTGGTGTAGCAGAGACCCAGCAGCTGGTCTCCATGGCCAAAAGGCTCCCGGGAGGCAGATCCAGAAGTCCACAAAACTTGTAGAATGTATACATTAATTCCAAACAGACTGATACATTTCAAGTGTTTTTTGCCAAAAAGGAGATGTTTATAGCTGACAACCAATGAAAACCCTAAATTCAACATCTCAGAAAATTAGAATATGGTGAAAAGGTCAGATATTGAAGACACCTGGTGCCACACTCTAATTAGCTAACTAACTCAAAACACCTGGAAAAGCGTTTAAATGGTCTCTCGTTTTGATTCTGTATGACACACAATCATGGGGAAGACTGCTGACTTGACAACTGTCCAAAAGATGACCATTGATACTTTAAAGATGGAGGGCAAGACACAAAAGGTCATTGCCAAAGAAGTTGGATGTTCCCAGAGCTCTGTGTCCAAGCACATTAATAGAGAGGCGAACGGATGACAAAGATGTGGTAGAAAAAAAGTGTACAAGCAAGAGGGATAACCGCGCCCTGGAGAGGATTGTCAAACAAAACCGATTCAAAAATGTGGGGGAGATCCACAAAGAGTGGACTGCAGCTGGAGTCAGTGCTTCAAGAACCACCACGCACCGACGTATGCAAGATATGGGCTTCAGCTGTCGCATTCCTTGTGTAAAGCCACTCTTGAATAAGAGACAACGTCAAAAGCGTCTCGCCTGGGCTCAAGACAAAAAGGACTGGACTGCTGCTGAGTGGTCCAAAGTTATGTTTTCAGATGAAAGTAAATTTTGTGTCTCCATTGGAAATCAAGGTCCTAGAGTCTGGAGGAAGACAGGAGAGGCACAGAATCCACGTTGCCTGAAGTCCAGTGTCAGATTTCCACAACGGGTAATGGTCTGGGGTGCCATGTCATCTGCTGGTGTTGGTCCACTGTGTTTCCTGAGGTCTAGGGTCAATGCAGCAGTCTACCAGGAAGTTTTAGAACACTTTATGCTGCCTGCCACGGACCAATTTTATGGAGGTGAAGATTTCATTTTCCAACATGACTCGGCACCTGCACACAGTGCCAAATCTACCAGTACCTGGTTCAAGGACCATGGTAACCGTGGTTCTTGATTGGCCTGCAAACTCACCTGACCTTAACCCCATAGAAAAGCTATGGGGTATTGTGAAGCGGAAGATGCGAGATGCCAGACCCAACAATGCTGAAGAGCTGAAGGCCACTATTAAAGCAACCTGGGCTCTCATAACACCTGAGGAGTGCAACAGACTGGTTGACTTTCTAAATGGAATTAATGAAATAAATCGACTTTTTCATGATATTCTAATAATATGACCAGCACCTGTATGGTTAATAATGGATGCCCTGGTGTTTGTTTGTGTGTCTGTGCAGGAGTTAAAGGACTACTCAATTTATCCTGACCCCAGCCTGAAGGCCTTCGAAGGGGCCACCCTTCGCTACGCTTCACTCAAACTCAAGTAAAAGCTACAGATTGAAAATGTGTGACGCGTTCATATTGCATGTGTTTTTAATACTGCTTTTCCTGCAGCCCTGCAGCGCCACTGGAGACCGTGGACCTCAACAATACCTTCCCTGATGGAGAAGCAATGGTAAGAATGTATGCAAAGTAAGAAATAGTAAATCCAAACAGAATCCTTTTTAAATTTGTTTCCAGTTGGATGTAAAATGTACCGTCTTTTCCGGACTATTGAGCGCACCGATATGTTAGCAGCACCCTCTAAATCAGGGGTGCCCACACTTTTTCTGCAGGCAAGCTACTTTTCAATTGACCAACTCGAGTGGATCTACCTCATTTACATATAAAATTTATATTTATTTATTTATGAAAGAGACATTTTTGTAAACAAGTTAAATGTGTTTAATGATAATACAAGCATGTGTAACACATATAGATGTCTTTCTTTCACAAAGACAAGAATATAAGTTGGTGTATTACCTGATTCTGATGACTTGCATTGATAGGAATCAGACAGTCATGATGATAACGCCCACATTTTCAAATGGAGGAGAAAAAAAGTTGTCCTTTCTGTACAATACCACATGAAAGTGGTTGGTTTTTGGCATCTAATTCATCCAGCTTCCATACACTTTACAAGAAAAACATTGGCGGCAAATTCCGTAGCTTGCTTGATTGACATTCACGGCACCCGAGGGTCTTGTGAGATGACGCTGGCTGCTGCCAGTTCATTATTATGAAAAAATGACTGAGAGGAAGGCGAGAAACACTTTTTATTTCAACAGACTTTCGCGCCGTCCCTTCCGTCAAAACTCTAAAGGCCGACTGCACATTTCCTATCTTCACAATAAAAGCCCTGCTTCATGCTGCCTGCGCTAACAAAACAAGAGTCTCGGAAAGCTGCCGTGCACAAGTGATGTGCACGCCATCTTTCTGAGGGATCGCTTGTGCACGCCAGTTTTCCGAGACTCTGTATTTAGTTAGCGCAGGCAGCATGAAGCAGGGCTTTTATTGTGAAGATAGGAAATGTGCAGTCGGCCTTTAGAGTTTTGACGGAAGGTACGGCGCGAGAATCTGTTGAAATAAAAAGTGTTTCTTGCCTTCCTCTTGGTCATATTTTCATAATAATGATCTTGCAGCAGCCAGCATCATCTCACAAGACCCTCCGGTACCGTGAATGTCATTTAAGTGACGTCCTGGTGAAGATTGATGATCACTAATTTTTAGGTCTATTTTTTTTAAAAGCCTGGCTGGAGATCGACTGACACACCCCCCGCGGTCGACTGGTAGCTCGCGATCGACGTAATGGGCACCCCTGCTCTAAATTATAGGAGAAGAAAAATATGTTCAATATATTAGCTGCAGAATGAGGTATTTCCACAAAAAGATAAATGTTTATTTACATAGCGTAATTGTTTCCAAGCAGTGTGTGCAACATGGCAGTAAAACAGCTGATCAAACAAAACAGAAGTCATCGTCATGAACCCACTAGATCTTCAATCAATTTGTGAAATTGAAACAAGACAAAAAGAATGACGTTGTAAGTTAATAACTCTATCTGAGACACTCGTAAATGTTTTAGCATATTAGCGTCAGTACAGATATGCACGATAACACCCCTATAGTCATCACACATGGGACGGTTTAGTAAGTATAGACAGTTTTGGTTCCATTCTAAAACTTACAAACTTTGCTTGGAGTGATGAATGAACGCAATCAAGGACTAGAAGACTAAAAAAAGAAAAGAAAATTGCAAGGACGCTGCATCACCTGTAGTGACAAAACTCATCCAAAAGATGGCACCATCGCCATACTAACCAACCTTGAGATCTCCGATTTCGGGAGGTAGGGGTTGGGGGGCGTGGTTGGGGGCGGGGTGTGGTTAAGAGGGGAGGAGTATATTTACACTTATCCATCCATTTTCTACCGCTTATTCCCTTTGGGGTCGCAAAGGGCGCTGGTGCGAAGTGAAGTGAATTATATTTATATAGCGCTTTTCTCTAGTGACTCAAAGCGCTTTACATAGTGAAACCCAATATCTAAGTTACATTTAAACCAGTGTGGGTGACACTGGGAGCAGGTGGGTAAAGTGTCTTGCCCAAGGACACAACAGCAGTGACTAGCATGCCAGAAGCGGGGATTGAACCTGCAACCCTCAAGTTGCTGGCACGGCCGCTCTACCAACCGAGCTATACTGCCTATCTCAGCTACAATCGGGTGGAAGGCGGGGTAAACCATGGACAAGTCGCCACCTCATCGCCGTATGTGTAGAAATCTTAATTTATAATTGAATCACTTGTTTATTTTTCAACAAGTTTTTAGTTATTTTATATCTTTTTTTTTAAATAGTTCAAGAAAGACCACTACAAATGAGCAATTTTGCTCTATAACCGTAGATGTTATTGTCACATATGCATATACAGTAGATGGCAGTATTGTCCTGTTTAAGAGTCTCACAACATTGCTGTTTACGGCAGACAAACTGCTTTACTGTAGACGAAAACATGACTGCTGTTGTTGTGTGTTGTTACCTCGCTGGGAGGACGTTAATGAAACTGCCTAACAATAAACCCACATAAGAAACCAAGAACCCGCCCTCGATCATTCTACAGTTATAAGGTCATTGGGCAGACATGCTGTTTTTATTGTAGGAAAGCGGACGTGAAAACTGGCTGTCCTCACTCAGGTCCGCGTGGAGCTGGAGGGGGCGTGGCCTCCAGCTCCACCTGAATTTCGGGAGAAAATTTGTCCCAGGAGGTTTTCGGGAGAGTCGCTCACCATCAAGTATGACCATCGCACAAATAATAAAACACCTCAGCATATTCGTTTTTTTGAAAACTTTTTTAATGGCCTCAGCAAAGAAAAATCCATAAATTAGCTCCAGGGTTCAAAGTGTAGGAAAAAGTAGCAGTTTATAGTCCAGAATTTACGGTATTCGATGAGGTGGCGACTTGTCCAGGGTGTACACCGCCTACCGCCTGAATGCAGCTGAGGTAGGCTCCAGCACCCCCCGCGACCCCGAAAGGGACAAATGGTGGAAAAATGGATGGATGGAACCTTTTGTTGGAGTTTAAGCCAGTGGTTCTCAAATGGGGGTACTTGAAGGTATACCAAGGGGTACGTGAGATTTTTTTTTTAAATATTCTAAACATAGCAACAATTCAAAAATCCTTTATAAATATATTTATTGACTAATACTTCAACAAAATATGAACGTAAATTCATAAACTGTGAAAAGAAATACAACATTGCAATATTCAGTGTTGACAAATTTGGTGTGACAGCCTCCTCCATCTACAGTAGTTATATTTGTTCCCACACTGTTGCCCCCTTGTGGTAGAATTGCACACATGCAAGTGTGCCATAAGAAGAATGAAGTGGTAGAAAAATAAAGGCAGGGTTTGAGGATAGAAGAAATGATGATAGCTATAACTCTGATAAGTAATATTTGTTGTAATTATGGCTATCACAGATAATGAGGTAACTCATGTTATTTGTCACAAAAAATATCGCATTTAATTATTTGTAGCTGGGATAGGCTCCAGCGCCCCCCGTGACCCCGGAAGGAATAAGCGGTAGGAAATGGATGGATGGATGGATCATAAACGCAGCTTAATCAAACAATGTCTTTTAAGTTCACATGCTCCTTCACTTGGTTACCTGAGAGGCAGCACATGTTTGCTCAGTGATCAGATGAGTGAGGAGACTCAGACTTTCACTTCAAATACACCCTGATGGGACTTTAGATACAGTTGTGATCAAAATTATTCAACCCCCACCCCACACAATTTTGGTGTTTTAGCAAGTTGGACATTAATTCCGTATTTTGTTTATAGTCATATCAAATAAAGATGTGTCAAATAGACAAATGCAACTTCAATTGTAACACTGTATTTTACAAAATACCAAAAAAGGAAATTTCTCTTAATATCTCATTGCCAAAATGATTCAACCCCCTAGTTCCATGCATCTTTAGTACTTAGTAGAACACCCTTTGGCAGTAATGACATCCTTCAAAGGTGATACATAAGCGGACACAAGCTTCTTGCAAGCATCTACAGGTATTTTAGCCCATTCCTCTTGGGCAAAGGCCTCCAGTTCATTCATATTCTTGGGCTTGCGTGCTGCAACTGCCTTCTTCAAGTCCCACCACAGGTTTTCTAGAGGATTTAGGTCTGGCGACTGTGAAGGCCACTCCAGAGTCTTCCAGCCCCTTCTTCTGCAACCACTCTGATGTTGATTTGGAGGTATGCTTGGGATCCTTGTCCTGTTGGAAGATCCAACGTCTCCCAAGCCTCAGCTTCGTCACTGACTTCATGACATTTGCAGCTAATATATCTTGGTAGGATATAGAATTCATAATGCCTTGAACGCGCTGGTGATTCCCGGTACCTGAGGCAGAGAAACAGCCCCAGAGCATGATTGACCCCCCACCATGCTTAACAGTAGGCAAGGTGGTGTTCTCTTTGTGAGCTCCATTTTTTCTCCTCCAGACATAACGTTGATTCATAGGCCCAAAGAGTTCCACTTTTATCTCATCACTCCATAAAACAGTTTCCCAAAACCTTTGGGGTTTGTCCAGGTAATTTTTGGCATACTGGAGTCGTTTTTTCTTGTGCCTGGTAGTCAGAAGTGGGGTGCGCCTGGGATTTCTGGCATGGAGGCCTTCATCTCGTAGTGCGCGCCTTATTGTCTGGGACAAAACCTGCATTCCCCCTCTGCAATGTTTGTAGGACATTAATGAGCACAATTGTTGATTTTGTTTGAATATGTTGTATTTGTAGGCTCAAGGTGAGCATTTAGCAATTTCCTGTTGTAGTTCCTCAGCTGTTACACTGGGGTTTTTTTCACCACTGTACGCTTCAAATACCAAACAGCAGTTGCACACAGCATCCACTTTGTACCACGCCCAGGTAGTGTTTCCACTGTGCTTTTAGCTTTAAACTTGCGAATTATGCTCCCAACTGTGTCTCTTGGAATGTGTAATGTCTTTGCTATTTTCTTATATCCATATCCTTTCTTATGAAGAGAAATTAGCTCCTCTCTTGACTTCTTTGACCACTCCCTGGACTTCACCATGTTGCAAATACACCATTGACCATCTACAAGAAGCTGAGCGTCAGTCTTTTTCAATCAGTTTAATTGTTGCTCTTTATAGTTCTAATCACATCTATAGGTGTTTTCAACACCTGATTGAAAAGACCTTATTCAAATTCTGTTTTTAAGAGTTATGATCTTCAAGGGGTTGAATAATTTTGTCAATGAGATATTAAGAGAAATGACACTGTTGGTATGTTACAAAATATAATGTAATTCAAGTTGCATTTGTCTATTTAATGCATCTTTATTTGATATGACTATAAACAAAATACGGAATAAATGTCTAACTTGCCAAAACACCAAAATTGTGTGGGGGTTGAATAATTTTGATCACAACTGTACAATTCTTACCAAGTTCTTAACAAATAAATGATATGCATTCAAGTAAAACATAACAAAAATGTTAATGTATGACATTCTGTGTCCAAATATTTAAGTAATTACAGTACCGGTCAAAAGTTTGTCCACACCTTTTCATTTCAATGTGTTTTCATGACTATTTACATTGTAGCTTGTCACTGAAGGCATCAAAACTATGACACCTGTGAGGTGAAAACCATTTCAGGTGACTACCTCTTCAAGCTCATGGAGAGAATTCCAAGAGTGCGCAAAACGGGTGGCTATTTTGAATAAACTAGAATATAAAACATAATTTCAGTTATTTTACTTTTTTTTATTATTAACATAACTCCAAATGTGTTCATTCATAGTTATGATGCCTTCAGTGAAAATAAATAGTCATGAAAATAAAGAAAACGCATTGAATTAGAAGGTGTGTCCAAACTTTTGGCCTGTACTGTATGCCATTGAGTAATAACCTGTGATTAATCAAAAAGGAGATAATTATAATTTTAAAAAATTACAGAATTATTATGAATACATCCTTTGGGAGAAGTTGCAGTTGCAAAATTTTTGAAACATCAGTGAAGAGAGCAAAACTGTTTATTTTCGTCATTAGGGGTGTGAATCTTTGGGCACCTAATGAGTCGACAGGATTCTTGTTTCAAACTGATTATTGCAGTGTATTATTTGCAACAGTATGATAATTATTATGAAATATTTGCAAAACAGGTTACAGGTAAGACAAGCTTCTCATAGCATGGAGATGACCTCAAAATACTGTATTTTCCAGGCCATATGTCATGATGTGTGGTTTGCATCATCTTTTATGTTCTTTTCTGTTTAAGACTCAATTAGTTCCTGTTTTCACTTCCTTGTTTGTTTTGTCACCATGGTTACTCATTGTGTTCACCTGTCTCTGATTAGTGCTCACCTGCTTCCGAGCACTAATCAGAGGCAGTATTTAAGCCTGTCTATGTCTGTCAGTCAGCGTGGTGACATTGCTAGTTTTTTACGGCAAATTTCATGCTGCTCTTTTCAAGCCAGAGTAAGTGTTGTTTGTTTTATGTTCATAGTTTACGTAAAAGTGTTCTTTGCCTTGTGAGCGTCTTTTGTTTGTACCCCTTTTTTGAGTAGTCAAGATTAAATCATGTTTTTACCTTTAAGCCGTTTGCATCATGGGAAAACAAATCTCGCAGCAAACTGCGACCTCCTCGCCATGAAACCATAGGGCGCACCGGATTATAAGGCGCACTGCCGATGAGCGGGTCGCATTAAAGGGGTCATATTATTTTATTTTTTTCTAAATGTAAAAGACTTCCTTGTGGTCTACATAACATGTAATGGTGCTTCTTTTGGTCAAGAATGTTTTACAGATAATCTTCAAGTCATTTCAGGATGCGCCGTTTTGGCAGCGTCTTCTCCCCGTCATCTTTGTTGTAGCGGTGTAGCGTGCAAGGACGGGAGTGGAAGAAGTCTCAAAAGATGGCGCTAACTGTTTTAATGACATTCAGACTTAACTTCAATCAATAACGGAGCAGCATGTCCTCATCAGTGGCTCACTGGTTCAACAACAATGCCGTAAATAATGCCGGGTGAATATTGTAAACTCACTACACCGGTATGTTTTAGCGCTGTCATGGCGAGTTTACTGACAGATATAAGTAAGAACTTTACACTACTTAATATTAGAAATGGCTACAGTGGAGGATGAATCTCCCATAAGAAGAAGATAGAGAAAAAGAAGCTTAATGGCACGGACTACAAAAGCGGAAGCGCGCAAATTTTTACAAATAGAGATCAGCATGTACCAGAAGGTAAGAAAAGTTGTATTTGCATAATATTGCACAACAAAACACCAGATTATGTCTTACATTATACACACAACATAATAATACTCCTATGTTGAAGCACAGTACAATCCATCAAGCGGTGTGGCTTCATTGCTAACCAAAGTCGTACTAAAACATTTTGATAGATTTTTGAGCGCCGTGTGTAATGTTCTAGATTTTCAATGGAACATATAACATTTCGGTGTTTACTTGAGCCATATTGCAATCTAGCCATATCTCTTATTTGTGACTGCCATCTACTGGTCACACTTATCATTAGACCATGTACCGAATAAAATGGCTTCGAGGTCGGTAAGCACAGCCAAAATTAGTCCGTACCGGGTTAAAAGGCACACTGTCAAGTTTTGAGAACATGAAAGGATTTTAAGTGTGCCTTATAGTTGTCAGGATGGGGGGGGGTCGCAGCTTGCTGCGGGGTCGTTCTCCCAAGAAGGCAGACGGACTACTCGAAACATGGCGTTCAGGTTAAAATATGATTTAATTTTAACTAAAAAAAAAGGTACAAACAAAAAGGCGCACAAGGCGAAAGCACAACTTCATCCATCCATCCATCCATCTTCTTCCGCTTATCCGAGGTCGGGTCGCGGGGGCAACAGCCTAAGCAGAGAAACCCAGACTTCCCTCTCCCCAGCCACTTCGTCTAGCTCTTCCCGGGGGATGCCGAGGCGTTCCCAGGCCAGCCAGGAGACATAGTCTTCCCAACGTGTCCTGGGTCTTCCCCGTGGCCTCCTACCGGTTGGACGTGCCCTAAACACCTCCCTAGGGAGGCGTTCGGGTGGCATCCTGACCAGATGCCCGAACCACCTCATCTGGCTCTTCTCCATGTGAAGGAGCAGCGGCTTTACTTTGAGTTCCTCCCGGATGGCAGAGCTTCTCACCCTATCTCTAAGGGAGAGACCCGCCACCCGCCGGAGGAAACTCATTTCGGCCGCTTGTACCCGTGATCTTATACTTTTGATCTTATCCTTTCGGTCATGACCCAAAGCTCATGACCATAGGTGAGGATGGGAACGTAGATCGACCGGTAAATTGAGAGCTTTGCCTTCCGGCTCAGCTCCTTCTTCACCACAACGGATCGGTACAACGTCCGCATTACTGAAGACGCCGCACCGATCCGCCTGTCGATCTCACGATCCACTCTTCCCTCACTCGTGAACAAGACTCCTTGACAAAGGAAACAAAAACTAACACCAAGACTAAACTTTGGACATGAAACAAAAAAACACTTATTGTGGCTTGACAATAGCAGCATGGACTTTGGCATGAAAATACTAGCATGAAAAGAAAATGACGCCAGGACGACCAACAGAAAATGACAGGCTTAAATAGTGATGTGGTGATTGAAAACAGGTGTGTGAGTTCAAATGAACCAGGTGCGTGAGCCGTGAGGACAGGTGAACTGATTGGTCGTCATGGTGACAAAACAGGGAGTGAAAAACACAGGAACTTATAGAGTCCAAAGGTCAACAGAACATAGCCCAACAAGACATGACAATAGTCCGAAAAATACGGTACTTGTCTTTTTAAAAATGTTCCTTTTTTTTTTTCAAAACAATTTTTTTTTTTTGTGCACGACTATAAGTCATTCCCAGTGCGCTCCTTGGGCTGGGTGGAGATGGCGGAACAAGACCTGTGTGAGGGGAGAAGCAGTGTGGCGGTCCACCACTGCATCAGACAACTGTCCTACTGTAGGCGAGACATCCGAGACTCGGCCGGAGTCTGGGGAGAGGTCAGTTAGCAATCAGCTTTACATCAATACCTGAGTACTTGCACAACAGAAACAAAATTGGTATGTTTTGTGTGCTCTGACAGGGTAAAGGGATGCTGCTGGTGCTCCAGGACCGCATGTTGAATCTGGTCGACCCGGATGACCGAAGCCTTCTCCACTCTCAGTCAATCAGCAACATCCGTGTGTGGGGGGTCGGCCGGGACCATGACAGGTATTTACAACTTTCTGTAGCTACTAAATAAGGAGTGAACTGAATGCAAGGCGGGGAAAGCGCTAATAGTACAGTCATTTTACGCAGCTGTCCGTCATGTCAGGGGACAGGCGTGACGAGGTTGGGAGAGTGGCCGTGCCAGTAACCTGAGGGTTCCTGGTTCGATACCCACCTTCTACCAACCACGTCATGTCTGTTGTGTCCTTAAGCAAGACGTTTTCACCCTTGCTCCTGATGGGTCGTGGTTAGGGCCCTGCACGGCATCTCCCGCCGTCAGTGTGTGAATGGGTGAATGTGGAAATAGTGTCTAAGCGCTTTGAGTGCCTTAAAGGTAAAGAAGCACTATACAAGTAAAACCCATTTATTTTGATTAATAAATGTCATTTATTTTAATGTTTCATAATACAAACATATGTTTTACACACAGACAAATCATAATACAGACAGATATTTTTTTTTTACACACAAACGTAATACGGACAGACAGATATCGTTTTACACACAGACAAATCATAATACAAACATATGTTTTACACACAGACAAATCATAATACAGACAGGTATTTTTTTTTTTACACACAAACGTAATACGGACAGACAGATATCATTTTACACACAGACAAATCATAATACAAACATATGTTTTACACACAGACAAATCATAATACAAACATGTTTTACACACAGACAAATCATAATACAGACAGATATGTTTTTACACACAGACATAATACGGACAGACAGACATCATTTCACACACAGACAAATCATAATACGAACATATGTTTTACACACAGACAAATCATAATACAGACAGGTATTTTTTTTTTACACACAAACGTAATACGGACAGACAGATATCATTTTACACACAGACAAATCATAATACGAACATATGTTTTACACACAGACAAATCATAATACAGACAGGTATTTTTTTTTTACACACAAACGTAATACGGACAGACAGATATCATTTTACACACAGACAAATCATAATACAAACATGTTTTACACACAGACAAATCATAATACAAACATATGTTTTACACACAGACAAATCATAATACAAACATGTTTTACACACAGACAAATCATAATACAAACATATGTTTTACACACAGACAAATCATAATACGAACATATGTTTTACACACAGACAAATCACAATACAGACAGGTATTTTTTTTTTTACACACAAACGTAATACGGACAGACAGATATCGTTTTACACACAGACAAATCATAATACAAACATATGTTTTACACACAGACAAATCATAATACAAACATATGTTTTACACACGGACAAATCATAATACAAACATATGTTTTACACACAGACAAATCATAATACAAACATATGTTTTACACACAGACAAATCATAATACAGACAGGTATTTTTTTTTTTACACACAAACGTAATACGGACAGACAGATATCGTTTTACACACAGACAAATCATAATACAAACATATGTTTTACATACAGACAAATCATAATACAGACAGGTATTTTTTTTTTTACACACAAACGTAATACGGACAGACAGATATCGTTTTACACACAGACAAATCATAATACAAACATATATTTTACACACAGACACATCATAATACAAACATGTTTTACACACAGACAAATCATAATACAGACAGATATTTTTTTACACACAGACATAATACGGACAGACAGATATCATTTCACACACAGACAAATCATAATACGAACATATGTTTTACACACAGACAAATCATAATACAGACAGGTATTTTTTTTTACACACAAACGTAATACGGACAGACAGATATCGTTTTACACACAGACAAATCATAATACAAACATATGTTTTACACACAGACAAATCATAATACAAACATATGTTTTACACACAGCCAAATCATAATACAGACAGGTATT
This sequence comes from Nerophis ophidion, assembly GCF_033978795.1. Lineage (NCBI taxonomy): Eukaryota > Metazoa > Chordata > Actinopteri > Syngnathiformes > Syngnathidae > Nerophis > Nerophis ophidion. The sequence goes on from NC_084615.1 coordinate 9,200,790, forward strand.
TTTTTTTTTACACACAAACGTAATACGGACAGACAGATATCGTTTTACACACAGACAAATCATAATACAAACATATATTTTACACACAGACACATCATAATACAAACATGTTTTACACACAGACAAATCATAATACAGACAGATATTTTTTTACACACAGACATAATACGGACAGACAGATATCATTTCACACACAGACAAATCATAATACGAACATATGTTTTACACACAGACAAATCATAATACAGACAGGTATTTTTTTTTACACACAAACGTAATACGGACAGACAGATATCGTTTTACACACAGACAAATCATAATACAAACATATGTTTTACACACAGACAAATCATAATACAAACATATGTTTTACACACAGCCAAATCATAATACAAACATATGTTTTACACACAGACAAATCATAATACAGACAGATATTTTTTTACACACAGACATAATACGGACAGACTGATATCGTTTCACACACAGACAAATCATAATACAGGCAAATATGGTTTCACACACAACTTGAATAACACACATTAGTACACGCACACATGAATTGGATTACACGGACACCGATTGAGATACAGGTTTGCAAATAATTTAGCTACTATAAAAGTTCCATACAAATGACATTTGAAAAGGCATCTGTGTGTTGGCGTCCTGTCTGCTTTCAATAGTATCCAACACACTTTCCTCGTCTCACCCTGCTTACATCTTTCCTGCAACCTTCTCAACATTATCCCTGTGCCTCTTGTGGATGAAGAGATGGAGCGAGTCCTCCCTCTTATGTCTCCAAGGACTGACAAAGTTTCTCCCAGCACTAATGGATAAATTGTGTAGCGGAAGGAAGGAAGAGGAGGAAGAAAAGCCTGTTTAGGCTCGATTTCTTTCGTTATTCACTTATTTTGTATCCATCCTCTACTCCAGTGGTTCTCAAATGGGGGTACGTGAGATTTTTTAAAAAATGTTCTAAAAATAGCAACAATTTAAAGATCCTTTATAAATGTATTCATTGCATAATACTTCAACAAAATATGATAAGTTCATAAACTGTGAAAAGAAATACAACAATGCAATATTCGGTGTTGACAGCTAGATTTTTTGTGGACATGTTCCATAAATATTGATGTTAAAGATTTCTTTTATTGTGAAGAAATGTTTGGAATGAAGTTGATGAATTCAGATGGATCTCTATTACAATCCCCAAAGAGGACACTTTAAGTTGATGATTATAATAATGGTATTAATAAATTTTATTTAAAAAAAAAAAAAAGCACGGTTGGTAGAGCGGCCGTGCCAGCAACTTGAGGGTCGCAGGTTCGATTCCCGCTTCCGCCATCCTAGTCACTGCCGTTGTGTCCTTGGGCAAGACACTTTATCCACCTGCTCCCAGTGCCACCCACACTGCTTTAAATGTAACTTAGATATTGGGTTTCACTATGTAAAGCGCTTTGAGTCACTAGAGAAAAGCGCTATATAAATATAATTCACTTCACTTCACTTTACGTTGAGTAAACAACCTCAAAGTGCCACAATGTAAAAAAAAATAGTAATAATAATAATAATAAAAAGATCATAAAAATTCCAAAAACATGCACCTGGGGATAGGTTGATTGGCAACACTAAATGGGCCCTAGTGTGTGAATGTGAGTGTGAATGTTGTCTGTCTATCTGTGTTGGCCCTGCGATGAGGTGGCGACTTGTCCAGGGTGTACCCCGCCTTCCGCCCGATTGTAGCTGAGATAGGCACCAGCGCCCCCCGCGACCCCGAAAGGGAATAAGCGGTAGAAAATGGATGGATGGAAAAATAAATAAAATATAAAACTAGAAACAGCCCAATAGCTAGAACCAGCATGCATGTCTATAAAAAGGCTTTTTAAAAAAAAAAAAAGACAGGCTTTTAAGCCTTCTTTAAAAGCTTTCACAATCTGTGGTGCCCTCAGGTGGTCAGGGAGAGCGTTCCACAGACTGGTAGAAGCGGAGCAGAAAGCCCGGTCTCCCATAGTTAGTAGCTTTGTCCGTGGAGGTTGGAGGAGGTTAGCCTATGTGTAGAAATCTTTATTTATAATTGAGTCACTTGTTTATTTTTCAACAAGTTTTGAGGTATTTTTATATCTTTTTTTTTTTCCGAATAGTTGAAGAAAGACCACTACATATGAGCAATATTTTGCACTGATGACATAGTGCAGTATTTTACTACTTTATCTCTTTTTTCCAACCAAAAATGCTTTGTTCTGATTAGGGGGTACTTGAATTAAAAACATGTTCACAGGGGGTACATCACTGAAAAAAGGTTGAGAACCACTGCTCTACTCCCCTCTTGCTCTTTAAAATCTGCAGTCATTGTTGTGTTACTGCAGCCACCAGAGGGCGCTAGAGTCAAAGCCTGCCTGCCTGCTCAGATCTGATCAGGCAGGTTGCACTGAAGAATACAACCAAGTACTCCACTTGTTTTGAAGATTTCATTTGTAGGGTTTGTTTTTTCTTACATTTTTATATGAATATGCCTATTATTTTTTACGAGGCATGTGTGAGAGTGGTTTATGTTAATGATGAACTGAAAATGTCAATGTGCCGTAGGCGGGAGCTCTCCACGGCTGTTTTTTTTTTTTACAGGCGTTATGATGCTTGTCGATGATTAATTTTGGTGAGATTTCCATTGAAAGTGAAATCTTAGCATGAGTAAATGATGAAGTTATTGTCAATGCCCACCGTGCTCTCCTTCACCTTGTTGCAAAATGAATGAGTCCCCTTCTTCTTCCTCCGTCCTAAGTGGGGCGGGGCAGAGTGGGGGAGGATGGCCCCCTCAATGAAGTCATATGTAGCTATTTTTGAAGCACTCAGCAAGTCTG